>NC_142672.1:4052492-4059992 GCF_964200805.1 Pocillopora damicornis
ATGACCATACTTATTTTATTTTTTAAATGCATATTCCGCGTTGTAGTGAGAAGCATACTTGGTATCTAGCCATAGAGATGAGAAATCTGGAAATTCAGAAGTTTTTGTTAAAAAGACTTTGAAGCTGAAAGAGGGTTTGTATCCTACTTTATTCTAGTTACTCACAGGAGGCTTTCGACCTCGCTGATCTTAGCTGTCTGTGGGACGCGTGTCACATATAAACGTAACAACGGCCTTGCTCACCGAGGATCATCAAGACTGCCAAAAAGATCTGTCTGTGGAAAATGTCGCATTAACAAAAAGGACACCAACCGACAAGTTATTTCTAGTAAAGGAAGTAGTCACAAATGGAAACCAAACGCACACAAAATATTCTCAATCGTCTTCCTGCTTTTTATTTTATCAGCAAATAAACAATTATTCCAAAGCACACGTCATACTTAATTGTCGCCAGTCCAAGCTTTTACGCTGCTAGAATGTGTTGTTTCGAAATCTGATTAGGCTTGGGGTTTGGGGATTTCCTCGACATAGATCCGCGACACTGAAATCCAACCAGTGTAGGCATCGTAATCGTTTCGGCTGTCGTTCTGACAATTACCAACCCAGAATCCCACGCGCACCTTGCCTTTGTGAATGTTGTTACAGTGACCCTCAATATGGCGGACACGGTGAGGATTTAGAGACTTAGCACCACCCAGGTACACAATACCGTCAATTGGCAAGGGACCTGAACATTCAGCACCATTGAAAGTGAAATACCAGCGTTTACAGCAGCCGGTGCAGCCAGTGAGTCGAAGAGCTCCAGTCCAGGAAACACGGAGAGATGTGTCGGAAAATTTCTTGGTAAACACACACTCCTATTAAAAGAGTTATTACAAACTCAAGATTAACAGATAAAAAGAACATGGAAAATGGAATCGAAACTTCCGAACGGACTCAGTACTTGTGGCCGTTTTGTTTGTGAGAAGTTAATGCAATGTGCGAGCAAACAAACTCACAAACCAAAAGAGTACCTCAACAATCACACGCTAACTTATTTTTCTTGTCAAAAAGATTGCTATTCACCTTGATGAGGCCGATATCTTTTCCTTCATTCAAGTCCTTCCACGCACACTCTTTCCAGTTCTTAAAAGACATCACACCAGGAGCCACACTCTCTCCAGGCTGCCCCTTTTCACTAAAAGGACTTTGTACTCCAGGTTCTCCTTTGGCGCCCGGAGTTCCTTTAGGGCCTGGTGGTCCCTGAGGTCCAGTCTTCCCTGGGCTGCCAAGATCACCTTTGACTCCTTCACGTCCATCTCGGCCGTCACGACCTGGTGACCCAGGGGACCCAGGCTTCCCGTGCATACCAGGTATTCCTGCGTAACAGCAAGGAGGATTTGGCTGGTTTGAAAATAAAATATTTCCTTCAAGTTAGGATTCAGAGAGGTATTTTGTGTATGGGCCAGAATACTAAGTTTTTACACCAAGATTGTACGATTTAGTGGGAAAATCTCAACTTAAATGAGCGTACTTCAGATGATAAGAATTAAGCGCTGGAAAAACAAAATCTCTAGCACATGTGAGGATTCTTTCTTTGGACTTCTGATTTTACGGTAAGACGCTTTACGACTTTAGCGGCATACACCTCCTTCATGAGCTAGGCCATAGAATTTGGCCACTCCTTTAATAAATTTTCTTCGTTGAGCAATACCACTTAAGAGATCTATGAACTAAATGTTGGTTATTACTAGAATCCTCGGCTCAAAAAGTACAGAAAGTTTGCATCGATGCCTGTGTCAACATCTCAGGCCGTTGTTTTTCTTTTACTCAGTATGGGAAAATGTACGTTTTTATCTCAAAATCTCCAAGCCTCTGGCTTGGTTTAAACTGAAACTAAAATATTACGGCGATTGATCAGAACAAATATGCGTAGCTCAGTAAGTTCCGGTTGGAGAACGGAAGGCGATAATAGCCACGTTGTAACTTTTCGTTTTGTTCGTCTTCTTTTTACATAAACATTATTTGGTTGCTGTCAATGACTTTACCATGGGTCGTTCATCGTTCTGTTTCCCATTTGCAGTTTCTGCTGCAATATGATATGTAGCGAGGAGTAACGGCAACAAACTTGCACTTAACATATCTTGACTGGTCGGTTGTTCGTAGTCTGAATAAGTCTATCGAGATTTCCAATATTTTTGTCTGTGGATGAGACCATGAGTAAAGATTAAATAACCGACTTATTATTTTCTTTATTCATTCATTCATTTATTTACTTATTTTCCACACACCCTCGCGTCAATCAAAAATATCCCTTGTTGTACATGTCATAAGGAACTTCACTGGGTGTCTCAATGGGCTGATGGAATTTACGACTATCGGTTTAAATTTTGGCCATTTTACGTCTAACGGCTAATCTAATTCTGTTGTAATCAAAAAACAAATGTTTGAGGGTTAACTTTTTTTAAGACTAGTGGTTAAAATTTATCAATTTTTTTGCGCCTATCGGCTTAAATTTTGGACGTTTTACGGGTAACGGTTTACTGTGTGGAGACCTTTTGAATAAGTAGAGAAGTACTAGGAGCGTGACGGAGATAACCGCAGCCAGGGATTAATTGAATGGTCTTTTTCATGATCAGTGATACTTGTAATACATTTTTTGTCAATATGTACAAAATATATTTTTTCCCTTTTTTAGTGAAATGGGTGTCGTAGAAGTGAAAGCTGTTAAATTCGTCTTAAGGTCTCAGTTTGCATCTCAAATGCTAAAGTTCCATTTTATCAAGTGTTGCTCGTGCAGAACGAGACTGAGTAGAATGTTTCTTTTTTATCTCGCATAAACAAAGCCGAAAGCCGAGTCGAATTTAGCCGAAATAGAACATGAAGCGTGGCTTGAGAAAAAAAAAAAGGCGAAAAATTTACAGTACGAATGTTGACCTTTAGCGAAAAATAGTATTGCAGCTACACAGATTGTAGGAAAATGCTTCAAGATTCTAGACCATGTAGTATCTTGCGTTTGATCTTGCGTTTGGAGCGTTAAGTTTATAGTAATCTTTTAAAGTTCGGAAACTGGGCAACCCACTTCAGTTTGTGGAAAAATGCCATTCGTCTTTAAAGAAATAGATTTGTACGCCGAACAAACAAAGCTCTCGTTTTCAGCATCATTGCTTCAAATTAACGTGGAAATTAGTCTAAGATTGAGCCAGAGAGAGAGGAATCGTATCTGCAACGCCATCATTTGCACACATGATTATAGAAATCTTCCAGCTTAAAAATTTAGAGTCAAGTAATCTAAATGATGAGTTAAAGAGACTCTAAATAAGAAAAGGAAACTTACTATTGGATTTGTGTCTTGCAAGGATGAATTGCTCCTCTCTCGTACGCGAACAGCAAAGAATTAAAAAGATTATACAGCAGAGTCTGATTATTTTCGAGATATGGTCTTCCTGCAGCGCTTGTTCCCTTTCAGCGGCTAATTGTAGCTGAGGCATGGCCAACAAGTAAAATTAACCAGCTGTTGGTTTCGATAGAAATGTGGAAAAAAGTGTTTTAATAGGAATAAGAAGAAGTCCAAAACTACCAGAGAAGAAGACGATTGTCCCTACAGTAGTGACCTGAATATGGTCTTAATTTCAGTCCTTAGAAATTTTAATCAGTCATATGAAGTAGTGAATAACTTTCAGTTAAATTAATCTTGAAGAGCTCTGTAGGCGAGACAGGAAGTTTTTTCATTGCTCATACTGTCTTGTAGGCACGTGAAGTGCTACAGGAAGAAAATATCTTGAGCTAATCACGTTCACTACGAAGTATCAGTTCAGACTTCAGACCGAAAGGTGACGAAGTCTAAGATTTTATCTTCAAGCTGATCGAAAAAGAGAAAACAAATTGCACAAAAACCAGTGACATAGGCTTGATTGAGCTCAAGTCACTTGATGTGTTCCTTTCTTTTATTTTCACCTTTTGCGTTACAATTAGACCTAAAATGTGAGCACTGTTGAGGGAAAAAAATCTGAATAAATTCGAGGTTCAACCAAGTAACGGCATGGGACCCCACAGCCCCACACACATAATGAAAACCACGGTACTATTTAAAAAATCGTGTTTAGGAGCTGCACGTAATAGTGCCAGAAAAAGCCGCTTGGCTCTGCGTATGGCGCGCAAGATGCTCAGCACGAGAGAGACGGCGGTCATCTAATGAAATGCTATTAACTAAGGCAGATCAGGGTGTAGAGGAAAATACGTTCTCTCTTCAACCCAAAAAATTTTGCAAAGAGTTGTGCAGTGACCTCAGTTAAAAAGATCCTCCATGTCCTCCTCTGTGCATTCCTTTTGACTTTGTCGTCATTCGAGATTATTAGAAGCCCAAAAAAGATGTCAAGATCTTTCAAAATGATCAAGAAGCCGTGAAACTGTGTACATTTTTTCACCTTTAATTGACTATTAATTATTTATTACATTATAAGCTTTTCTGTCCTAAAAATCAGTTTTGTTGTTCATAAATCATCATTTTTGGTAGCTTGTTGGACATCAGCGACGGAGTTAACAGTTTTTAAGGTTGTGGAGGCGGTACCTCCTCTATGTAGATGCGGGACACTGAGTTCCAACCAGTGTGCCCATCACAACTCCCATAAGAAGCGCAATTTCCGATCCAGAATCCCACGGAGACGATGCCCGCCGGGATATTTTCACACACTCCCTCAATATGTCGGACACGGAGTAGATTCTTCCTTCCCTGATTTCCATGTACCATGTATACCACTCCATCAATTCTAGCCGGAAACGCGCACTCTCTTCGGTTGAAAGTAAAATACCATCGCTTACAGCAAGTGTGGCAGTTACTAATGCGAAGAACTCCATTCCAGAAGACACGAAGGCCAGTTCTGGATGATCCTTTTCTGAAACGACATTCCTGAAGGAATAAGGAGTCGTGACTAATTAAGCAGAAGATAAAGCATGTATACCGATGAATTCCCTACAAAAAACTTCTGTTACTGTATTTTACTCATAATATATTATGCTTGTTTCAGTTCTCGTGGCCATCTTATTCAATTTTTTCTGGATTTGATTTAGATTTCTCGGACGCATTAACTTTCCAAATATTATTTTCTCGCTCAATCTGGTGGACAGACCAACCGAATCTCTCGAGATTCCTTAAAAAAACACTTACACGTACTACATTTTAATCATAGATACTCATATTGAATTAGTAACAGATGAAGAGTCACAAAGTGGATACCCTGTCAATGAACCTCTTGCTTATTTCCAGTTTTAGTGACATGTCTTTTTTCAATACGTCGCACAGTCACAACGTTTCTGTGATAAGTCTTCGTTAAAAATACAGCCAGTTAATATGATTTAATCCTTACCTTTATTAAACCAATGTCCTTTGAATCACTGAGGCCGTTGAACACGCACTGCTTCCAGCTACGTCCGATTGACCCTGGAAGGCCGCGGGGGCCTTGGGGGCCTTGAATCCCTTGTTCGCCCTCGTCACCCTTTGGGCCTTGAGGACCAGGTGGTCCTTGAGGTCCCTGACTCCCAGTTTCCCCAGGCGGGCCTCGAGGGCCTTCGTCTCCTTTTTCACCAGGGTTACCTTTAGGTCCCGCGGTTCCTTCAGGTCCGGGCGCTCCTGGAGATCCTGTTGCTCCCGCAGGTCCGGGACTTCCCGGAATGCCTGGGATTCCTGGCATGCAACTACAACCACAACATCCACAGTGTGTCATGGTTTGGGTGCTCTGTTGAGAAATTTGGATGAGTCTTTTGTTTTTTTCAGCTCGTTGAATGTCGGTTTATCAACAACAAGAGAGAATTCGAAAAGCAAAGGGAGCGTCAAGAACTTGTCAATGCATACAATATCTTTTTCACTCACTCTCCATTCAGAAAGAGCAAAAGGCATGTTTCCCTTGAACAAACCACTGACCAACTTCTTTTTTCGCTATAATAATTATAACTTTTGTCACTCTTCTGTGTGCAACTTTAAATTAAGAAATGTGATTTTACGTAATATAGCTGTTTTGTAAAAGATGGGAATGGGAATGCTACAAAAATATGCCACCTCTCGTCTTCTACCTTCAGAACTTATTTACCACTTTTAATAAAAACTCAGAGTCAGAGAAGATTAACATTTATCAATTATCACCCGATGGATAAATGTCCAGTGGTTGACTGTAATCCTAATTATTTTCAACTCACGTTAAAAGCAGAGCCCAAAGCGATCAGTATTAAGGTCAGCAAACATTTCATGATGGCTGATGAGGTCTTGTTACGGAATCTCGGCATTGAGATCTTTTGAACTGAAATATAAGAGGAAATGTATCGTTGAACCAACACTGGAAAAAACTGTCTTTATTGCCATTGAGTTTCGTTTTTGTCTCCTAAGTTCTCCTTGAAAATTTGGACTCGTTTTCAAAGAGATCAAGACAAGGGTTTTTCAGCCAAAGTATTTCTGTAAGTTGAAGAAAAAGTATTGCCAAAAAAAAAAAAACCACAGGAGGTATATACCCGAATAACTTACCTACACGGAATAACTCAGGTTACTGGGTGAAGTCAGGTCAAATGGCATAAACGCAACACTGCAAAATTGAATCAAAACATTACGAACTGTAAGTTGAAGACAAAGGCTAACGAGAACCTAAAGGTGCACTCAATACCTGCCTGTTGGTCGAAAGTGAACGAAATGTTTGGCTCGCAACTCTTGTTATACCTTCAGAGTGGTTTATACAGCTGTAGATTCATCCGATATAATGTTGAAGATAATTTGTGTCATCTAGGCTTTTGTGTTTGCATTGGCTTGTTTTCTCAGTGTATTTAACCTTGAGATGCAGCCACGTCCGAGTGGGATCCGTTCCATATGAATCAAATCCCGTGAACACTCACTCAACGTGTGTCAGATACTGTCAATAACACAATCATTTTAACGGAGTCCACGTAAACGTGGTAAGCTCTCAGCAATCTGGATCTATTTTTCGCTATCTTTTAATAATGGATTAAACAGATTAAAACATTCTTATAAAGAGTTCACCTAGTTGTTCCTTAGCTAAATTCACCTAAGCTAGCAGAGGTACCTGGTACATTTAGTTTTAGTTTAGTTTTTCGGGAATTGGGTTTCAGCTTTGAATTTTTCAATACTTTTGTAATGTTAGACTGAAAGATCTTCGAAATATAGACAAGACAAACAGACTCGTGGGATGAACTTAAAACAAAGTAAACTAGGACGTTCTTTGATCTTAGAAACGCGAAATAGTCTGGGTCTAAATACCTTCTTTGACAGAATTTTAGAGAGGCAAAAAATGCTGCAAAAGTACAATAAACAGGGCAGGTCATTTAAGGTGGCTGTAATTAATTGGAGAAAATCTTACGAATTGAATAGTTTGATTTGGAATAACTGTTAGAGAGGCTGCTTCAGTAATTCCTTTTGTGAACGTGAATCACTTTGAGCGTGCGAATCAGTGCAGCTGGAAGAACAAGGCACTGAACAAATAAATCCATTCATAGCCTTTAGATTTCCTGTTTACACCATTA
>NC_142672.1:4069992-4082492 GCF_964200805.1 Pocillopora damicornis
TTAATACCAATAAATATCAATATAATGATGAACCATAAAGCTTGTAAATGAATGTGTTTTTTTTTCAGTGTATTTATTTAAGCATTTTTAATACTTTTATTCTTTCAAACAATTTTTAGACCATTTTATCATTTAAAAAATCGGAATTGGTTTCCTATTTTCTTTCCTTGTGACAATAAGGTGACTACACAAAATTCCGGGACAAGTTAGCGTAGTGGATGCTAAAAAAAGTGATCAGAAAGTACCCACAAGTTGTGTCAAAAGTAAGACCGGAGGTCGTCCTTAGACTTTCACTCGGAGGGGTATCAATTTTGAAATAATGTTTATGGTCTTAAGAAATCGTCGTGGCCAGATGAATTCATTCTGTCAACAAAAGGCTATGGTTATTTATTTCAGTGATGGCTGGTATTCTCATACACGCTCTGCTCTGCTTGGGAATACTGCTGTGTTGCTATAGTATGAGAAAGAAGTGGACCTTAAAAAAAGAGATAGTTGATGCAAACCTTGTCCTTGTAAGGGAAAGTGTAAAGAAAAAGGAATACGTCTCGTACGCGACGAAAAGTTTCCAAAACAGTGAAGGATTGATTGAGGCGTAAGCTACTGTATTTTCTTTTGCTCCAAGCTTTCAACGATCTACAGCAGCGTCGGAGATACTGCATTTACACTCTTTATCTTTAATTTTCAACTAAACATTTAGTTATTTATTTATTGTTTTTTTAAATACATTGATTTGATACAACCTTTACCTACGAAAACTTAAGAAAACAGAAAATTCTTAGCTCCTGACAATTTTCATGTATCGCCTGCTTTGCCAATAAGAGTGATAGCTGTTCCTGCAAGAGAGGCTGTGCTCAAGGAGTTCTAGGAATTCCCGGGACCTTCGGTTTAATTGGAGCGCCCGCAGCATTGGGTACCCCTGGGTTTAATGGGTGCACAAGGGCCAACGAGTGCAAAAGGCGAGATAGGAAGTACCGATCCTCAAGGTCCGCCCGATCCATCGGGTGGTAGTCGGAAGCAGTGCGTTTTCAAAGATCTCAATTAAGATAATGATAATGGCCAAGTCCTCTCACCAAAAATTGAAGAGGCGTTTTGAGGTAGCTGGTCACATGGCCAATAATTCGTAAACATACCACTGCCATTCCATAAATCCAAGAACTTATGTTTACAGATCATGTTCCACTTGGCCAGATTGCTAAGTTGAGGGCGACGCACTCAAGAATTCAAGGGAGGTTTTCGGTGCTGACTTTCTTTAATGTTTCACTTTTATTATATTTCTAGCAGTATGTTTTCATCAAAGAGTCGGATGACACCGGGTTGCGCGTTTTCTGGAATCGGAATACTCGCATCTACAGCTGCGATGCACGTTGCAAACAATGGTACCTCATCTTCAATGGTGCGGAACGGCACCGCTGCTAGAACCATTGAAGGTCTTCTCTATATTTAGAAAGGCAAGTTGAAAGCGTGTGAATGAACGTTGCCGAACGCCAGGTCACAGTGGGTTTCTCGGTCGGTAACCTCAATGGTTGTGGAAACGCTGATTGTTTTATAATAGATTCAGCTAAGGTGTTCACATTATCTTGGCCACTCAATTTATATCATATAATGGAAAGGTATCACTGAGCTATCTTTTTTATGTTGAATACAATTGAGAAGGTATGAAGAGAGCAAGTACAACCTCGAAAATGAATCATCAATTGATTTGAACTGGTTTGTTATCTTGAGTGCACTGGGTCGTGGAGGTTCATCAGTCTCTCGAACGACCACATTCCGTAATAGGCCAATTCTGGAAAAATATCGCGAGCTGCATACTGCCGATGGGCTTCCAATTGTTTCTTTTCAATGCAAATCACAACAAGGCCTAAAACTACTTCTTTACAAAGAACCTCTTCTGCTTTTTAGTCGATCCGTTATGGGTCCGTCAGTGTGAAATGACAAGTTTTCTTTCTTTTCTTTTGTTTTTTTTGGCTTTCTTTCATCGTCCGTTGGAAGTCCATTGGACTCCGGACAGGGCTTACGGTAGCAATCGGAGCACATGGCTAGCAAACCATCTCCAACTCATCGTTGGAGATGGTGTTGAGCCAAGAGATGCAGAAAATTTATTCGTAGAAATCTGTTCTGGAAGACTACTACCTTGTTGCAAATTGTCTGCGTCATCTTCCAGGATTTTGCTTTGAAATGACAAGCGGTTGCTTTGCACGTTATTTTTGAAGAGATGCAAAATTGTTCTCTAGCCGGAGCACTTGGATTTCCAGGTGCTTTGAACGGTGTGCTCGAATCTCTTCTTCTCCGTTACCGCTGCACATTTCTGATATCTTGGTTCTCATATACATGAAGTTATCAACATTCTCCACGGCTTCTCCATTCATTCAAAGGTATCCTTTGTCTAACAGCTTCGCTATGCTTCCTATTTTATGAATTGCTCTGTATTCTACACCTGTAAGATCGCAAAGGCCTCTTTATTCTTTTTTTCTGTATTCTAAACAATAGGAGATGAAGCCTTCACGCCCTCTCTGCGCTATTTCAATGTAACACTGTGAATTAACATGTGCGTAGGGGTTTATAGAGATCTAAAAAAACCTGGAAAGTCCATGTAGCTGCAAGATTTTTTTCGGTTTCTTTTGTCTTTACTGCTAGCGTAAATGTTTGTCATCGCGCTTTAGTCTCGAACTGTTTCTCTTGTCTTTTGGTTGTTCAGTTTCTTATCCGTATTTTTTCAAATTTTTTTCTGATTATTTCCTCGACGTCTTGTTACATAACCGTGTATTGTTCATTCCTCTCCTCATTGTTATCCTAAAACATCAGAATAAGATCGTTGTAATTCGCTTTATAAATTAGTTCATGTTTGTTTCCAGAGAACCGTACAGATCTTTTAAGTAATTACTTCTTTTCCTTCTACTTTTGTTATAATGAAATTTTGCTTGTTTCTGGTTCAATATGCGTATATTCGGTTTCTGGTGAGGTTTTTCGGGCACTTGTTCATTTCCCTTGCTAATATTTTTTTCTTAGCGAGTCGTTACTTAATAAATTAAAGCACAGGGAGTCATATATACAGTTCTTACTCACGAAAATTGTTGAGAGGACACAATTTTTCCCATTTTTCACGTTTTCAAGCCAAGGTAAATGCTTGCATGCTCATATTTCTTCCCATAATTATACTTACAACTGTATCATCAGGCAATTCTTACCAACATATCTATTACTCGAAAACCAATGGTAATACGTGAGAATTATTGATGGAATGGCGTGAGCCATTTCATTGTTTATCATCTTCCTATACACCTCACCAGAGATATCACCAAAATAGCTCAGGATTTTATTACACTTTCCATGTTATATTTTCATCGATACCTACCTGCGGTGGTTCCTTAGACACCAACGGAGTCACTTTGACATGCGCCAAGACATGCGCCAAGGTTTGGAGTAAACAGAACTCTTCAGACGATGATGGTGGCCTCTCAAAACGGGTTAG
Organism: Pocillopora damicornis; assembly: GCF_964200805.1. Lineage (NCBI taxonomy): Eukaryota > Metazoa > Cnidaria > Anthozoa > Scleractinia > Pocilloporidae > Pocillopora > Pocillopora damicornis. Next base: position 4,073,462 of record NC_142672.1, read on the forward strand.
TGGTCAAAACAATCTTCTTTTTGTTGCAAGTTTAACTTTTAGCAGGGGAGTGGTAGTACTCTTAGACGCTTCGTGCTAAAGAAACCGGGACAAGCTCCGACTGAGGAGCCACTTGGCTTGAGTACAGACCTTACCTTTAGACTATCAGAGATTCTCTTGGACTTGTTTTACGTTAAAGCTAGCGACTCCAAAACAGCGAGCATGTGTTAATGACATGCAGACCTCGCAAAGGACACGCTTTTGATTTTTCCGAATTTTTTTCTCGCAGGAAGGACAAATAGCAGCAAAATAGTTGCGGTTACTCATTCTTTAGAATTCTTTTCTCTGTGGTCCGTCGGATGAAAATCAAAATAACTTGCGTGGCTCTAAAGAATCCCGAATCGTATAAATAGAATTTTATTCGATCTGAAACAATAAATAAATAAGATTTCTAAACAACAGAACCTAACCAAAAATAAGAGACCTAAGCACATCATATAATCTTCAAAACACGAACAGATTTAACCGCTAATTACATGCGGCCTTACAGAAATTACACTAACAGAAATCAACGCGAATAATTGAATGTAACAAAGCCTAAGGAAACCAAAAACGACTTAAAACAACTGACTTACTTCGTGACGGGATTCCAGAGTTAAACTAAACTGTATAATCATCAAAAACGGGAAAGCTATCCTGATTCATGCCTCCGACACGACACGTGTAAAAACTAATTAAAAACCATCAACTTACTCATATTTCAGTGTCAATCAAGGTGATCAATAAGTGAAAAGAAAAGGTGAAATATTAAACTAAATAAACTTTTAAACGTAACGCAAATGTCACGCGAGCAATGTTCTTCTCGAAACACTCTGGAAACCATCACTCCTCATTATGCAAAATCATTATCAACTCTATAGTCACAAGGATATTTTCAGATAACAGGAAGATATATAACTCTTTCGTGCCCGGCTTAACTTTGAGTCCTTAGCTTTTAATCCCAAAACAATAAACAGCATTAGTGCAAACAAATTGCTTCACTGAGTTGGAATTTTTTCCTCTTAGTAAAACCTCAAAATTTGCATAAGTTCCTTGTTTGATTTCATTGGTATTATGAATCTATAAAAATGTGTATCTTTACTACCTTCGTCAGTCTTAACGGGTAATTTGACTGTGTAAACACGCACCGAGCTTGGTTGGTTGCACATCAACTTGGTGAGTATTATTTGCTTCCTATTTGAGTTTAGCTGTTTTGCCTTCGACCGATTGACCCGTCCACAGCTAAACAAGTTCATTTCCGCAAAAATCATATGAACCATGCACTCTTTTCTCTTTTCGCCCTCTCTCCTAAACAGCAACAGTCTCGGGATCTCTTGTCAATTGCCATAACTTCTCTATCAGCCGATCAACCAGCGACTGCTCCTAAACAGCAACAGTCTCGGGATCTCTTGTCAATTGCCATTATTTCTCTATCAGCCGATCTACCAGCGACTGCTCCTAAACAGTAACAGTCTCGGGATCTCGTATCAATTGCCATAACCTCTCTATCAGCCGATCAACTAGCGACTGACGTAAGGTGTAGCAAATTGCGTGAAAACTTGCTTGTACAAACAGCTCTTGACAACTTGGTTTACTAAATGAGAATGAAAATATTTGCATTACCTAAAGGGAACGTTTTACAAGTTGACCAACTCCTGAGGCCGGGTATTTGAACAAAGTTAATTAGTTTTTTAACAAAATCGCGTCCTAAACAATCCTTAATTTAGCTGGATATTTTATCTGAACATTAGGTTTTGTGAACATTGACAAGAAGACCTAAGGCTTACAGTGGAAGGGCAGCTATTCAATCCATAAACCCTCTTGTAGAGAGAGCCTAAGGCCCGATGATTGTGTAAAATCGTGGTTTGGGTTAGACCTCGTGTAAATTACCGACCCTTAGTGCCCTTCCTCTTTTCCTCTCCTCTGTTGAGGCTCAGTCTTCTGAACATCGATTTTTTTTTTTTTTTTACATTCCGTTATTCAACATTGCGAAGCTCAGAACTTTCCGCTTTGCGTGACCACATAACTGCCTATTTGAACGTAGATTGCCGCCCTTAATTGAAGATATATTTTTGTCGTCAAAAGCTAACTCTGATTGTGCCTTTACCAAGCAACTAATTATTTGAGTGCAAACAGGAAAAAACACGCCGCTCGCACTTAATGACGTGCAGTGAGATATTATATCCAGGGATGTCTTTAAACGGTGTCCGAACTCTTTTGTGGACAGTTTGCAGTGTCATGAATCTTGAGAAATAAATTTTATTATCATATAAACTACGGTTTTAAAAAAGGATTTCCAGCCCTGAGAAAAGCCGTTAAACACTCGAAGAGAAATTCCATATCTACGCGGGCTCGTGTATTATTCTCTATATAAATAACCTTAGCCAACGCGTTTCTCTATATTCTTTTCCTGTGTACATGTAAAGTCCCTTTTATTTTAGCTCGTTGCAGTATTCTAAACAATAGCAGAGCGAACTTTTAAGCTTTCCCTGAAATTGTTACACTAGCTTTGACTAAGAGAAGAGGCCACGACCTACGACCAAAGCATTAAACCTTTGAAACTGTTTAATAATGTGAAAACTAAAATTCTCATCAAATGTTTGTTTATGTGTTCTATTTCACATTTCTTCAGGTTTATTCAGTATGTTGACTGCTCAGTTCGCCATAGTAACAGTGCTTCTGTTACCTTACTTGTCTGTTGTTGCCAGACAGAGTAGAGAATACTATTCTGACGAATGTAGTCCCTCATGTCAGGTTAGTGATCATTATGATCTTCTCTTTCTTCCCAAAAGGTTCGTTCTATTTGGGTATGAGTCGTGCAGAGTGAGTGAACAATGAGCAATATAATAATAATTTCAGTTCAGTGACTGAACAACAAGTTGAATAATTTTACTCTTCAAGGCGTAGAAATGCCTGGATTCAGCAAGATCAACAGTAAAATGTTACGATATCAAGACAACAAAGATCCATTTACTGGTTTAAGACCAATGAGCCAATATTTTTTATTTCAGTTTCGGATAATTATCCTGTGTTTTTTTTAAATGAATTTGATCAATCAACTCCAAACTACTAACTATTGAGCGTTAATAGCCCTCTTAAATGTATGTAACAACTTAGATTATGATTCTAAATTGTCTCTTGCAAATGGGCATTCTCTGGAACATTCTTTCGAATATAAAATAATCTATTCTTTAAATGTATAAACGAAAATGGGCCTGATTACATCTCTAATTTTTTTTTAAAGCATCGTAAAACCCATTAAACTTAAAGGAATAGTGGTCATAATCTTGTTTCACCCATCTATCATACTTGGCATTATCATGCATAACTCATTTACTTACAAGATATCGCAGTTGTGGAGTAAGCTCCTGTCATATATTGAACAATCAACAAACTTGAGTGACTTTTACATGAAGTGAAGGATATTTGATTTTTCACACTTAAAGGCGAGCTGCAAAATGAATGTAGCCATTAGATATTTCCATTTGTTTTAGCATTAAATTTTTCAGAATTGTGGCCAGTATTTTGGTATTATATTTTTCTTACTGAATGCGTCTTATACATGAGCCTCTGGCACGGATACACATAGAAACTTGATCCCACGCATTGACATTAATAAAGTGATTAATTAATTGATTGACTGATCAAAAAAGAGCGGAAAATCATTCAGATAACCCCTCTTTCATATCTTTATTGCAGTTTCCATTAATGATTTTTATCAATTTATTTATCCATTTTTTAAAGGTAGTGGTCATAAACCTGATATTGTTATCTTCTATTTGCGTGTAATTCACAATTAGAGAGGTTGCATGACAATTGGAATAAATTTTCCCTTGCATCAGTGATTGATATGCCCCTGGGTGAAATCTGAAGCTTTTCTGAAGAGATATTAAGCAGTACTCGCTTTTCTTTATTTCACTTTAGTGTTCAGACTCATCGTCATCCTCCAAGAGAGGCTGTGGTCCAGGAGTTCCAGGAATTCCCGGGACACCCGGTGTACCTGGGACCCCAGGGGTAAATGGTTTACAAGGGCCAGCAGGCACAAAAGGCGAGACAGGAAGCACTGGTCCTCAAGGCCCGCCCGGTCCATTGAGTGGTAGTTGGAAGCAGTGCGTTTTCAAAAGTATGAATAATGGACAAGACAATGGCCAAGTCGCGGTAGGGATACGTTATTACCGGAGTGAATGGGCGTTTTGTGATAGCTGGTTACCTGCTCAATAATTCGAAAACATACCGTCGAAACTGCATATATTAAGAGATCATAAGGGTTTCAGAGAAGGAGGCTTCTAGTCTAGGCCTTGAGATATGTCAATTTCATTTAAGTTTTTTAACAATTTTCCGTGAACGCGTTGGATATGAGATTGTATATAGACAACGAGGCGCTTAGCGCCGATTTTGATATGTCCAATCACGTACCCAGCGAGCTCCGCAATTATCGTTGGCGCAATGTATTTTCATATCAGGTGACTCATAATATGAGCTGATAACTGGAGTTGAGTGAACCAATTAGAAAACTAGAAATTCAATATTCGGAGTTATAAGAAACTTCGGATATTATGAGCGCTGTCATTGGTTGAAAAACCATGTTATTTGTTTGAGTAACAAAACTCGGAGCTGAGCTAAAGCTGTCACGCCATCTGCCAATTTGTACAATATCCGACCATTTCTCGGACTTCTCCCGAGCTTTTTTCGTCAATCTAAACTCGGAGAAATTTCGGAACAAGCGAGCCGGTAAGTAGCAACAGAAGAAGCAAACGAAGATTTATCAGGATTTCAAGCGCCTTAATTGACGTTAATATAACGCGAGCAGAGACCAAAATCACCAAAGAGAAAACGAAATAGACTGTGAGGGTTTTGAAGGTTTTCACGCTCTGTTAGACTGTAGCCTACGTACGTTAATAAAACTCAAACACAGCTAACAGTCGTATGGTACATATAGTTTTGTGTAATTACACAGAAAAAAGAGGAATTATGAAAATAATGACCAAACTGGCCTAACTGTTAATATTTATATAAATCGTGATGTGTCAGAGCGACTGCGATCATGCGACGTATCCCAGTCAACGCCCTGATTTTCCCTCTCTGTCTCCTTATAATCTCTTGCATAAATCTAAGAAGTCATATTTACAGATTACGTTTCATTTGGCCGGAACGCAAAGTTTAGGTCCACACTTAAAGACATTATAAAATCTTGAGAATTCAAGACAGATTTTCGCTAACTATCTTCAATATTTCCCTCACAAATATTTCTAGCAATGTGTTTTCAACAAGGAGTTGGACGATACCGGGTTGCGCGTTTTCTGGAATGGAGATTTTCGCATTTACAACTGTGATTTATGCTGTAAACGGTGGTACTTCACCTTTAACGGTGCAGAATGCACCACTCCTGGCACCATCGAAGGTCTTCTATATCTTTGGAAAGGCAAAGATGAGGAAAATATCCACCGTATCCGCCATATTGAAGGTGTGTGCATGAACGTTGCCAAAGGCCAAGTCACAGTGGGTTTTTCGGTCGGTAACTGCCAAGGTTATGGAGACGCTGATGCCTACACTGGCTGGAATTCACTTGCCCGAATCTATGTGGAGGAAGTACCACCACCGCAGGCTTAGCCTATCCGAAGAGTTCACTCCTGTAAGCAGCTCATTTATGAAAGATCTCAGTGCTTAGAGGCGTAGGTGTTGCAAAAAAATTAGCCAACTAATCAAGGCTGGATTTTTGCTTTTATCATAGGTTTTACTCAGCGATGCATTTTTTTTGTGTAAAACAACTTGTATAACCTGTCACTTTACAAATGCTAGTAAAGTTCGTGTCGTTTGTCAGATCATTTCTGTGTTCAGTCCTTACTTTATTTTTTATCTTACAATATTAGCATGGGCTTCAATTGCGCTGGCTGTGTAGCCAATAGAGAAAGGAATTCCGAAAATAGTGATGATAATAGAAAAGGCACCGTATTTTATCTGTGATCTATCACTGAACAGAAACAGCAAGATGAAATCTATTTGTTAAAAATAACACAAAAGATTCAGTAGACCCAAACAAAAGTTTCCCAAAAGCTATACCGTCACCGGCGTTGCTATTTTTCGGTTTGCTAGTGGCATTTACGTCATCAAATATTGCCACTTGAAAATCTTCCGCTTTGCACGAGAGCTGATATAGGGTAGGCGTAGATGGCTGTGGGAAGCCAAAAAACTAGACTAACCTTGAGGCTAGCTTTTACGTTTTAACTTCAACAATATAAGCGATGTCAAACATTTTATAATAAACAAAATAGAATTTAAGTAATTCTCATTAAAGTATAAAAGGTATGTATTTGAAAAGATGTAGTGAATGACTAATTCAAACAACAAATCGTTTGGAGAGGTTAGTCACTGTTAAGTTTAAGCGCAAACAAAGAAAAATGATCTAAGTGTTTATCAAAGTTTATTTAACATTTTTCACGCCCATACGTGGGTGTTTCTTTAGCTTTTAAGCTTCTGCTTCACCACTCTGAGCCATCTAAGTGAATTCCACTTTCTGTCTGTGCCTTTAACGCCTGAGTTATGTTCTAACCTTGCGTTACTCGGATAACCTGTGTTGCTCTAGTTGCTCTAGTTGCTATATCTCTTTCTGCTGATGCTTATCTTGCGCTAAGTGATCAAATCTCTCTAGATTTTTTACACAATGGACATCTGCTGCCGCTACGCTAATTTAGGCGGGAAGGTCTTACAATGATGCGACGATAGCAACAACAACATCGATTCTTGATTGATACCCAGCATTTTATTTCCTTTCTAGATCATATATATGAGAGACGAAAAGAGTCCTGACTGCCCTCAAATAATCTAATGGAGCTAGAAAAATCAGGGCGGCCATTCTTAGGATCACAATATACGATATATCGTTTAAGGGTCCAGCCAGGCATTTAGAAAAGCAGGAGCGCACTCGCGACGCGTTCAGCCCACAATAAGTAAAACAACAACAACCAAAAATATTAATTATTAACTTATTGACTGAGTGCGGTTGTGCTGCCGAACGGGAAAATATTTGGCTCTTAGTCATAACTTTCGAACCTCGCTGCGCTCGGTGTGTACGCAATGACCTCGAGCCACTGAAACAATTTATCTCATAACCACTAAGAGTGAATAATTTCGAAAATTTTGTTTCAACTTAAATTAAACGCGATGGACGTGTGCATGGGTGGTAAGCGCCAAAAAGATTCAATTTTCCTTTATTGTTTCGAATCATAACAGGAATCTCACAATTCATCGAAAAGTGCATTTCTGATTTCTTTTTTATTCTAGTCCGTAACAACAGCGAACATAAATAATGCTTTTGTTGTTTTTGTTTTGACTTGTCAGATGGCTTTTTCTGCACCGCCTCACGTCAACCCGTCCGCTGACACACCGTTAGCTTTCCTATGAGATAGGATCGCAGGCCGGAGGGGTCATAAGATAACACGTCATCATTATATGTACTTCATGACTGAGTGGGTGGGCTGGACCGAAAAATATATATTTGGCTTGAGGACATGACGTACGGACAGAGCACTACGACTCGGGCAATTTTAGGAAAACTTTGAAAATACAAGTGAAATTAATTAATCCTTAATCGCCCTCGGGCCCATGCAATTACATGTACAAAGCAATTATAACAAAGGATTCATACATTTTTTCTTATCAGTTTGTAACTCTTAAGTTACCAATTGATTTTAAAATTTCAATTTCAAAATTTGCTGAGTACTAGGATAACAAGTAGGGTTTTGGTGGTAATTAGCCGCCACATCTCTTTCGTAGAGTTCAAATTGCCCATTTGAGATTCTTGTCTTTCTTGGTTGTATGAAACTTTAACCAAGTTTTTTTTCTGTTTTCTAGGTTTAGAATATTCCATAGAGCGCTTGATGCTAAAATGAAGGACGCAACAAGGGCGGGAGTCACTCTTAAAATCAAGAAAGAAGAAAAGGTGCCGGTCGCAGAAAATGAAGAACAAAAGTTCTGGGAATTGGGACTTTTAAGTTGTAAGTCAGTCAAATCACTGCTTCTTACAGTTTATTATTATAACGGGAAGTTATTTGGGCTTCGTGGCGGTTAAAATAGAAATATAACTGTAGCAAATTTTGATGTTGGTTTGAATTTCATCCGTTTCGAAGAGGACTTTTCACGGTGGTCTTACCGATTTAAAATACGAACCACGCACAGTAAAGCATGTTTGCGGGGACCTCGCAAGAGGGAGGGGTTGGGAGGGCTTACAAGCAAACATTTGTTAGGTAGTATCTATTGTTATTTTAGGGCAGAGCTCCAGGTTGGGACATCAATGGATTATATTACAAACGAATTGGTTCTTGAATGTTTTCACAGGTAGCAGGTGTGCAGTATTATGTTACATGTATATGAAACCATGCGGTTGACTGAGTAATTATGTAATCCGTAAGAAACATCAGACGAACTAAAAATAAGTAAAAACACACCTTGCTTTTCCTAAAAATATTTCAAAATACAGATGACGCAAAGATAACCTAATCAATATACGAGTTTCTCTCTTCCCAGCCTGTCTGCTTTTTAGTCTTTATTTTTCTGTATAAACCATTTGTCTGACTGTTCGCAAGTCTCTTTCTCCTCCCCGTGCCATCTCACACCAGAGAAGAAGCGCCCAGAAGATGAGATTGTCTTTTAGTCTGCTTATGGCCATCGTCGAAATTTAAATTTCCCATCCATCTCTTTCTGATCGCTCTCTACCTTGCCCTTGCTTTTTCACTCTGTTTGTTCGGATTCGCCATCAACATGAATTCACTGTATTATCTCTGTTATTTTCTAAGGGCCCTAAACCATCAAACCGCTCATCATCTTTTTCTCAGCGTGAGTCAGATCTATTATCCACAGATCACTCCTACAGTCGCGCAAACATGGGGTTTGGGGTGAGGTACAATTACTAGCAGTCACTCTACGAGGGGATTGTTAATCATATTTCATATCTTAAAGCCCTGGGCCCGGAGAAGGAGAAGTCAACCTTCCCCAGGCCAGAAGTAACGACGGGCTG
>NC_142672.1:4387492-4487492 GCF_964200805.1 Pocillopora damicornis
AAAGTATTTGGTTACAGTTAAACTGAACGATGGAACTTTCATTCATTTGATATCTGAATTTTCTCAAACAATTTGTTCGTAGTGAAAGAGCGAGCGAAGTTTTAATTTAAGTTCTACAACAAATATACGCTCTCGGTGAGTCTTTTCAAGTCCGTTCAATCTGGACATTTGTACTGTAAATTGCACAACAGAAACTGAAGGAATTTAATGAGAAAAAGCCGCATTGAATCCTCGTGTGTTTCGTTGGAGTGTGCCATTCGAATTTAGTTTTTGTGGAGGAAAGACCAGATTTACACACGCCATTGCAGCAAACAAACGAGCAAACTCTCACAACTTCAAAATTTAAAATTTGAATTTACAATTACTTTCCTCGCCGTTTACTTAATGAACAGAGGTAAATCTTCGTACATGAATGAATCGTCTATGAGAGTGAATAATACTTTCCATTTGATCATTGACTGTTCTTGAAGAAAACATTGTCGTGACAGTCCTTGCCAAACTAGTTCCGTTGTTTTTCAAATGTTCTTACGCTTTTTTTTTTCTTACGCGCTCTCTAATTGGCAGGTGTCAGATTGTGTAAAACTAATGTTTCAAAGTCTGTTTGGAAGCCTTTTAAATCACCTTCGTTGTTACGGAAATGAAAATGTTTCGGTGAGGCATCTCTCTTTAATTTGCATCACCTCTATTTTAACTACCATTTACTCGCTCAAAAATTGTTCAGTTTATGGAAGATCTTGCTGTATTTACAGCTCTAAATCATTCGGGTTCTTTCGGAAAGAATTTCGTCAAGTTTAAATAAAATAAATATTTTATTTACCGGCTAAGGGTCGACCCGTATGGTGAAAAACTGTGACCTCGGTCTTGTATTTTCAAGACCTCGGTTACAGTTTTTCACCATACGGACCTCCCAGCCGGCAAATAACATATATATGCGTTACTGACCAAGCGTGAGGTCAAGATGGATGGATATTGGCCAAGTTCTTTTGTTGCGTTTTTGTGGACCGAGACGAAGTCGGGGTCCATAAAAACGCAGAAAAAGAGCAAGGTTAATATCCAGCCATCTTGACCGAATAAGTTTGGTCAAGAGAGAACATATATTCTACAGTCGATCTCAAGTCGATTTTATTTCATTTTTTGTCTTTATCTCTCCTCCTCACCGAGAGGGGAGAAAATGAATAGATAAATAAATAAATGAAAAAAGAAAGCTCATCAGTTTGCACTTATAGTTATATGGCACATGAACTGATTATCGAGGTGGAGTGAAGCCATAAAGGAATCCCAAGTTCAAAAAATGTATATTCGAGCCTGCAAATTGTCCTACAAGTCAGAGGACTCCCTTATACAAGTTTGTACTTTGGTTGATGACTTGTTAACTCGCTCACTCATCACACAAGTATTACGTATTCACATCTTTTCAAAGTCTATTGTACCTAAGAGTCTGAGCCAGTGATATTTGGAGAGATATAGGTCAGCGTACTCATTGTTAGCCAGTTGTCATCTGATGCTAATTGTTTATCAGTTTAACGGTTTGCAGCCAATGCTTCTCGACTTAAGTCTAGCAAATAAGAAGACGCTGATTAATACCAACGAGCCCGCAATATGTGACATGAATACTGGTCAGAGGATTTTTTGGTGCAACAGCTGTCACTTCAAGATCTCAATATGGATGTCCGCTATAACAACAATGCACTGGCGGAGTTATACGATTGCATTGGAGGCTTATTTTATTTAGGACTAAATGTTATTACATTTAGAACCAAATGTTATTACATTTAGGACTTTATTACATTTAGGACCAAATGTTATTACATTTAGGACTTTATTACATTTAGGACAGTTATTACATTTAGGCCTTCAACACACCCCCTCCTAAATAAAGATCCTGGATCCGTTCCCGTTAACACATGTGAATGGAACAATTTCGGGATTAATTAACGGTCGATCCATTGTGCAATTAGCCTTTTTCTTAAAAATAAATACGTTTTCAGTTCTAGGTTTAGATTGCTCTAGATTCTAAAGATCCCAAGTAAATCTATGCATACAAATGATTATGTGTCGCGAAGTTTGTGCAGGGTCAGAGAACACTGACGTTTTTACTTTGGATTTTTGTAAGCTTTTTCAAACATTCAATTCCACTAACTATGGTTTAATCCCCTCTTGGATTAACACAGTTGGGTCAACAAAGTTGCTATAGCGACAGATTTTTCAGTTATGCACCTACTCACTTGTAGATTGTGATCGTGTCCGCTGAGATAAACCGTGACGTCATTCTCCTCCAGCATTGGTTTGAGCTTAGATACAAGATACTTAGTGTTGCCATGGATGCCAGCTGATAAAACTGGATGGTGACCAGCTACTATGAGATAATCCGCTCTGAAAATCAGTTTCACAGAAAATTGAGATGGGAACTTGTGTTCCAAAGAAATTCACTAGTAAGTCCAGATAGGTGCAATCAAAAGAAAATAAGGGACAGAGAGGGAAAATAAGAGCGTCAGCAACCGTCTTCTCCTCGTTCTATCATTTTTTCAAGATGCAACGCTGGTTTGACGAATCAAAGACCGACTTTGAGGCCGGGGTTTGTACAATGTTCCATGTTCGTGACAACAACACATGATGTTTGGTGTGGGGCACTCCTTTGCTCTTCTCAAATATCTTTTAATCAATACTCACGTTGAACTTCTGAGTATGTTATTTAGCCACTTCAGCTGTTGTTTCTGACTCGGTAACTTCATTTTATCCATCCATCGACTGCGCAAAAAGAGTAAAAAACAGAAAAGGCTTGATTTCAGTAGTGGTGCAATTTTCGATTGAGTGTCGAAATCAAAGAGGTTTTACCTTGGTTTTGCTTTAATTGCTTTGTTATATATCCAGACAAATCACACCACTTTCACGCGCTTTAGGCGGTTGGGTTGTTCTTACTTTGAGTACTCATTGGCTCTTCAGGGTATTTTCCCTTCTTCTGATTGCCGTTGTAATACCTTTGGTTTTGGTTTTATGACGCTCAATCGAGAAGCGCTTCAATCTCACGAGTTACGTTGGGGTAAAGTCATTAATTTTATGGGAATTTCTACAAACCAGCAGAAATTTACCGACAAACAGAAGAACAAAATGCGCTTACTTTCTGCAGCAGAGTAGAGTTGTATCTATCATGACAAGTTGAACAGTCTTAAGTGTGTCAGGAATCTGTAACACTGAAAAAATTAAAAATATATAAACTATTATCAAAGGGAGACTTCCTTTTCGATAACTAAAGCCGACAAGCCGGCCCTTATAAAGTTAGCACTGCGTTTCTCCTCCCGCAGGAAGATTTGAGACGGGTCGGGGAGAGGCTTGCCGAAGGTCTGGTACTGAAAATAACTCAGTACTACTGCCAGACCCCCTGCAGACCTTTCGCCGACTCGCGTTGTTCAAGGCCTCATACATTCCCGCAGGTGAAGAAACGCGCGGGCTCAAGCGCTGATAATGATAATTGATTTTTTAATTAATTAGTTACTAATTATTAGAGCCAGACTCCAGGCAAACCCTTCCTTGACTCGTTTAAATCTTCTCGAGGACAGAGAAATTAAAACCCCGCGTCTAGCAGCGCTAGTTATGAGGGCTGCTCGAAAGCTACAGGAGTCACAGCATTTTAACCGAAAACGGTTGTTTATTGTCTATTGGGAACTTCCACCGTTTTTACTTAAACTAGATGCGGTTCAAACAGCCGATCGATTGGCACACGACCTTTAATTTGTGGCATGTAAGTCATCTCGAGGTTGACGACTCTCCTTTGCATTACCAAAAAATGTTACCTTGACTGTAAAAGAAATCTGGATAATGCCAGCGACGGGAAACCTTGGTGTAAGCTATCTGTGCAGACACGTTCGAGTCGTGGTCATGGTTTCCAGCGATCATGTACCACGTGGCTGAAACAAGGGTGGGGTTCGTGTACACGTGCTCAAAGGTGGTAGTAAATCTTGGATCGTCCACGGTCTTGACGCCATTGCCATAAAAGTTATCACCTAACCCAATAACAAATTGTGCCTTTCCTGAATCGGCATACTAGAAGAGAAAATAAAATCGTTACACAGATAAAGGTGATAATAATATTATAATAGTAATAGTGAAAATAATAATGTATTTTAATACGTATATTTCAGTACTAGATTGATGAGAAGATGAAGGGTAGATAATGAAATAAAAAAGATGGAGAAAAGAAGCGAAATAAATGGAATAAAGCAAAGCAAATAACTAAGGGACCGGTCATTATTTATCGCCTGGGGGGGGTCGGAGTATTTTTGTTGTCACATCGGAGCATTTACCTGATCCCCCCGTAGAGTATCTAGTTTTTTAGAGATCCCCCCTTATCGGTAGTGGAAAGTTTCATGATCCCCCCCCCCTTTTCTCCCAGCCACCGCGTGTTTGAAACGGAGCTGGCACGCAATTTGAAAGTGGTAGTGGCTAGAATGAACGAAGAGAATAGCAGTAATGGTGCTGAAAAAGGGTCAAGTTCGGGCGAGGATTCAGATGAATCTGACGAGGAGACTGTGCAAGAGCCAGTGGAGAGGGCTGCCGAAGATTCTGACACGGAAGCGGAACAAGATACAGCCTCACCAAAATAAACACTTTTTTATTTGTTGTTTTCATTCGGCCGCGTATTAAAATAATGAAAGTTTATGATTTTAGATTACGATTCTCTATAAAACAAACTGAAACGTTATGAAACAATTTTGAGCAATTGTAAGTATTCCATTCTCAAAATCTTGATTACCTTTCTAATTTAGATCGTGCCTGAATAAAAACGTGTATGTTAGACTACGATAGTGATTCTTTTTTACAAAATGGAGGGTCTGTAAAAGGGTTTGGGTTTTGTGTCTGGGCTAGAATAGAGTTTATATAATACAAAATACAACTGAACGTGGTCTTGAATATATGGTTGGGGGTTTAGAGTCCCAGCGGCAAATCCTACCAAAGTATTTACAAATGCAATCACCCGGGGTCCCGGCGCGACCTAAAATTCCTTTTTTTTTGGTCTGATCCCCCCCATTATGCTTGTCAGTTACGGCTGATCCCCCCTAAAGGTCTTCAAAAAACCATGTGATCCCCCCCTAAATACTCCGACCCCCCCCCCCGGCGATAAATAATGACCGGTCCCTAAAGACAGCACAAAATTGAAAGACAAACAAATAAAAAAACAGAAATAACAAGAACAAAACAGAGAGAAACAATATAACGAAACGAAACATGTCAAAACTTAAGCAAAAAAGAATTGAATAGCAGAAATAAATAAAAGAGGGAAAGGAACATAACATCTATCACAGACTCGATTTCCGCTTTTTCGAGAAACGCGCGGGCTCATTTCCCGAACTGCGATTGGTGAGAAAGCATTAATATGTTTATGTAAGTATTTACTTAGTTACGTAATTATGCAGGTAAAATGTACTAAGTTAGCAAAACTGAAAATTATAATCCAGTAGGCGAATCTTGTTACCAATAAATGTACTTTATGGCTTTGTAAAGAACGAATAACACCAACCGTATTGGGTAAGGAACCAACTCTCCGCGGTCTCAGCGTTAAAGCGTTCAAAAATTTATGAGGCTCTGAATCTTAACCTCGTTAGTTCTTGATCTTTCTGTTTCAAAAATGTTACCTTGACTGTAGTAAAACATCGATCATTTTATGAGATTTTCGACACAGACTTTGAACTTCAAAGGAGCAACTATATAACACAGGGCCGCAGAACAGACAAAACGAAAAAAAAGAAAACAGTTTTTGCCCCGATTCCTCCGCTTGATAACAAATTCCTTAATACAAAAGCTAACATCGACGTCAGATAAAATTACAGAGCCACTTCTAAAAAAATTGAACTAATTGCGTAATAAGAAACGAGTATCTCGCTGTGGCATTGTCGATTCTGCTCTCAAAAACCATGTGAATTGATAATATTGTATTCACTCTGGTGACGTGGCAGAAGGCTGTTTACAATGCAATTTTAATCACCTCATGCAAACCACCGACTTCAGAACTGTTGACAGCGAAGGCAGTTCTTCTACAACTTCCGTGTTCGTCCTCTACACGAATTTTTAAAACACTTGATATGTATCGATCTAGCTTTCGAGAGAATCTAAAACTTCTCTTCATTAGAAAACTAAGTACATAGAATAACCAATATCAGTTTCCATGTCTGTCGATTCAACCAAGCACTCGCTTTCCGATAGCAAATTGAAGTTTTCGGTGAGTTTCATAATTCTGCCACGAAGGCACTGCCAGTCGGGATCGAATGCATAAAAATACAAACTGTAAAACTGAAAAGCCTTGGCCTATTAATAATTTCAAATTGAGGCGATCCTAACATATAGAATGCCTCTAGAATAGTTTGTTTACCGGCTTTGCATGATTTATCAAAGTTATAAACGGCCTAAACTATTTGCTTCCTGAAAGTATTCGAATTCCTCCCTTTTGGCAAAAATAGATTTCTAACATTATGACTTTGTGTTTAAGAATCATAGTTCCTCTCGTCTCGTCTAAAATGTGTCCCAGATCCAAACAATATTACCTGACCCATAACTTCTGCTACCTTCCTTTGCATATGTGTAGTGTAAGGTGGCCTTGAAATTCCGCCGAAATCTCCGATTGCAAGAAATGTGAGACCTTGATTATTCTTATTGCCACCGACGTGGAAACAAATCTGAAACATGAAGAACACTGACAAGCAATCATAGTTTTGTAGCATGACACTGCTTGTTCGGAAAGCTGAAGGAAATCACCTGCTGGTAGTATTGTACTTATGCCAAATTTACATATCGATATCGTTTGTCATATGGTAATAAACAATTAGTTATGCTTACTGGTGCACTCTTAGCGACTATTTTAGGGCTCCTTGCGAATTGATTTACGGTCCATTCGCTACCGCAACAAACTCGCCACCACCAAATTTGACTCAGGCATTATGTTTAGTCTCTCGTAGGTAAGTAGATCAAATGAAAGCTAAGTTGTAATAGTATATTGCGAGATTAGAAACGCGAATAAATACGGTGAAACTTTATGAGTGCAACTCAATTATGGAACGTTAACCTCTAAATTAAATAAGAGATGTTGATACCATGAAGACTGATCAGTCTACGTGCGGGGAAACTAGTTAAAACCGCAGGAAACTTACATCGAATGAAAGCTAAGATCTATTAGCATATAAACACGTTTCTTGAGGGATGGACAAATTATGTAACTGCATAACTTATCATTGTTTGATTTAAGAAAACACGTCACTGTTTAATTCCTTATTGTTTCATTTTAGAAGACGTGTCAAAAACTCGGACTTTGTGCTTAATCACGGGTTCCAAACACTAACCTTCTGTTTCTCGGTGTCTGGAACCCTTGTTTTTGACACATGATATTACTTCTCGATTTCAAGGCTTTACGGGAGGCAGTTTTCATATGACAGCCAAGTTATTAAACCTAAAGAAAGTATTTTGAAGCGAATTCTAAGCGCATTTGGGGCAATTTTAGCGTCTGTCAACTCATCGATTTTCGCCACAGAATTGGGTAGATTTCGTTCGGTGTTTCGGGAAATACCTTTGGGGACGTGCACCTCAATCAAAAAGTCTTAAAGAGTTTTTTAGAAATTCAGAGAAAGAGCCTGAATACGCAACCAATTTTTTTCGTCTATCTCAATCTATTTCGATGCAATATTTTCAGTTTAGAGCATCTCAAAGAGGACTTAAATTGCAGATTTGAAATTCAAATCACACAAACACTGGAAAAAAACAACATGTTCAACTAGTCGTAACAAGTACCGCAGAAAACAAAAATATTCCGTTAATGTCCTTTTCAAAACCAAAAGATTGGTATACCTGTGACAAGCCGTCGTGACGTCATCAATAGCCTTACAGAAACAACTATGGCGGACGACTCATCGAAACTCAAAGAACAAATCGCGTATCTCACGAGTAAGTAAGGATTGTACAGGTTTATTTTCGAAGATGATCTTGCCCATGAATAAATTATTTTTTTGTGTGTGTTGATTACGCGAAAAAACACTTCCTTTGTAACTTATTGGATGCATTATCCAGAAGCTAATCTTTAGTGCCGTGACAGTAGCAAGCTTTCTGAATTTTACGCTTTCCTTATAAATTGTGCGTCGATGCACCTACAAGCATGTATCGGTGTGGCATATTTTCTGTTAAATACTTTCGACTGAGGGATGTCTCTCCGAAATTTGTGAATTACCTCTATGCATCAATATTAGAAAATTACGATTTGGACAGTGATTGTGAAGGAGAAAATAACAGATAGGAAGTTCTCTTTCATTTTACATGATAGATTAC
Organism: Pocillopora damicornis; assembly: GCF_964200805.1. Classification (NCBI taxonomy): domain Eukaryota; kingdom Metazoa; phylum Cnidaria; class Anthozoa; order Scleractinia; family Pocilloporidae; genus Pocillopora; species Pocillopora damicornis. The sequence continues at coordinate 4,395,797 of NC_142672.1, forward strand.
TGTTGGTAGCCATAGCCGTCCATCATATTTTACGAATTGTCGAACAATCTACCTTTTTGTGGATTGAAACATATTTTCGTCAGTATTAACAAATTTTACACGGGGCTCGTAAGAGTGTCACGATGCTATTTAATAAGCTAAGACAAAGTCAAGTTGTTTCTTTCAAATTTGGTAATTTTTTACTTTGAATGTTCTTTCTCAGATCTTATTAAATCTCATAAAAAGATACCTTCCCAAAGAAGTGTCTTTGGAGTTCAGCCTTGTACAGTCCAGGGCAACAGCAGATCATTTTCTTGGCAAAGACCAACACAGAAAGGAAAAACAACCAAGCAGCAGACTTTACAGCCATCATTGAACCATGTGAGAGGGCAATCAGGAAGAGTTAACTCTTCATATAGTCTGGATTGCAGGAAATTGAACAGTCAAAGTTCAGGTACAGTGTACATTTATTGTATGAGAACTACCTGTCTTGTTTGAGTGGCCCTTCTCCATGGGCATTCACTCACAGTCTGCAATGAATTCACTTCTGTTTGTTTTATTAGTCAAAACTATAACAAAATTCTTGAATGTGATTGGTTATCACCAGCCTGATTTAAGCAGTAATAGTACAGTGTAAGCATTATGCTTGAAATTGGACAGTTAAAGGGACAGTTAACACGTCATGCCTGTGTAAGTGGACAGAACAGGTCATGTGCACTCACTGTTGTTGTCTTACATTTCACCAAGGTAACTGTTGTTGGTTTCTTTAAATGAAAATGTGCAACTGATGTCCAATTTCCTTCTTAAATTTTTTTATAATTTTGATTAATTGGTTACAGGACTTTGCGTCTGTCTGTGATCATGCTCATGATTACAGACGGAATTGGACTTCTCTTAGTCCTATTACCATTATTAAAATAATTGATGATGTTGATTCTTTATCTCCCAGAGGTGATTAACATGTAACTTCTCTCTATAAGATCTACACAGTATCCAGCAAACAGAATACTCAAACTTATCAGATAGTTGTTGTCTAAATCCAAACCCTTTAACTCCCAAGATCTGATTGTTGATTCTCCCCTCTAGCTGCTACACATTTCCTTGTAAATTAGTTATGAGAACTTGGTACTAGATCAAAATAGCAGCTTCTATCTGATAAGTTTGAATATTCTCAGTACCTGTTTGCTGAATAATGTATGGATATTGTAGGGAGAGGTTTTATGTTGATCGCTTCTGAGAGTTAAAGGGTCGATAATTCCCCTTACTCTCTGCTATACAATTTTTATGATGTTAGTTCAGAGAATTTGGTATTGGATCAACTAATCATCTCCTTGTTGATAATTGTCTTTGTTCCCACCACTGGTCTGCTTGATATTGCATTGGTATACTATCATTGAAATAATAAGCAGCCAGGTTATTGTGAAAATCACGTTGTTTTGTCAGATTACACACAAGAATGGGAACTATTCAATGCAAAGTTATCTGGGATTCCACAAAGTTTGCACAAATTTTCTGGCAAATTCTGAATATGGAATGGATTTACATGTTATCAATTGTTGTTTTGTGTATGATTTCAGGTCATGATTCTGAAAAGACAAAGATAAATGCTCCAGTCACTTCAGGGTCATCTGGATGTTCACATACTATGAACAACAATAAATCAATTCCTGAAAGTAAAACAGTCCTAAAACAAAATAACAGAAGAACAGAATTACCAACTCCAACGATGGAACAGGCACAAAAATCTCGCATGTTATCTTTACAACCAAATCATACCTTGACAGCAAAGAATCCTTATGTTTTGAATAAAAAAGAGATCCCTCCTTTGTCTAGTGTTAAAACTGTTGCACAGAAATCAGCCTTGAAATGGGAAAAACCCAGTGCTGCAAGTGCTTCAGGTTTGTCATCCGATGAAAGTAAAAGCCATATTGACTTAGAACTTTACAGGAAGAAATCAAAATTACTGCAGGCAGGAATGTCATTGGGGAAGCCTTCCACTAAAGTGAAATCATCAACAATGGTTCCTCTTGAAGCACCATCCACATATGGAGCTCATGGATCATTCAAATGGTCAAAATCAAAACCATCTGCATCTAGTAATAAAGAGAAAAAAGGGAAAAAATCAAAGCCTTCAAGATCCAAGCTTAAATGGACAAAACTAGGAGCTCAAGTTGAGGCCAAAAAAGTACTGAATCCCTATGTACTCAAAAAAGAGAGTCCAGGAGGTGGAAATGCTTGTCAGAGGCAGAAATTGACATCAAACAAAGCTAAAAAACTGGAAAAGCAACCACATTGTTCTTCAAAATATCAGGTACATGAAACAGTGGTTTTTTTTTTTTTTTTAACAAAAAACAGGGTTAAGTGTTGTTTTTTTTTTTCCTTAAAGAAAGGAACCACTCACAAACAAAAATGTTATGTGGCCTATATTGTCTATAAAGGACACAATAATTGGCAAAAAAATTATGGAAAGCAACAGCAACAATTGGTATACTGAACTACACTAAGCATACAATGTAGCCCTACACTGTAGATTTGATGAGTGGATGAATTATTTGCAAATTATATTTGTTCTTTTTATGCCTGTTGCATTCCTTTATGTGAGATGAGCAATGAATTTTGGAGACAACTGTATCTCAGGATTTCTTAGGCCTGAAAAACCCTTCAGAATTTGAATTGACAGACTTACAATTTTGCAGACTGGTTTTACAATGTTCAATAGAGTGTACCCCTGTGACTTTCAAACTCTTTTCACTCAACCCTTTACACCCTAATATCAGTATGCATATTCTCCATATTGTTCTCTATACATTTCCTTAAGTGCTGACAAGGAGAATATGCATAACAAGCAAGAAGGTCTTTAATTGGTGATGATTCCCCTATTCTCATGCCCATAAGGGGTTAATAGCAAACAATTTTACACTTGCTTAAACCTTGAATAATTTCAGGGCTAGGTTGTTCAAAGCTGGGTTAAGATAACCCAGGGTAAGTGTGAAATTTTATTTCAGATCTGAAAGCTTTAAAAGAAAATTCAGTTTAAATCTTTTTGATGATCAATTTGATGATCAGATGTTCTGAAAAGAATGGGGAAATTTTTCTCAGAAAGGCTTTTGAAGAGATAAATAAGAAAAGTGGATTGAAATTAACCCCGGGTTAGTGCTAATCGACCTTCAAACAACTGGCCCAGGAGCATAAAAACTTACAGAAGAGCAGCTTTTTTTAAGAGGTTGTGTTCTTACTGAATTAATACTTGCAGTGTCGTCATTTTTCCTAACACATTTGATAAATGTATTTTGCAGACAGATTCTGTTGTAAGTAAAAAGGTTTTGTCACAAAGATCTTCTGCTGGGTTCATTGACAGGTATGGTTATGATCTTGAGAAGAATTGTTTATTTATTTATTGTTAGAGAGTGGTGGGCCTAAAAGTCAGTGTTCTGGACTGTAGGTGGAGTAATTTGGCAGTCTTTTACTATGAAAAACATTAACTAATTAAAAGTTGATTCTGTTGCATACTTTCATTATCATTTAAGCACCAAACTCAGTTTCTGCAACAAACTAGATGTAAGAACTGAACCTTATTATGTCCAGTGTTTTTTTTTAATTGGCCTTCATGACTATAATTCCCAAAAGTGACCAACACATAAATTCTTACTGCAGGTTTATTGCATAAACCAGCTAACATTAACCAATAACAAATCATCAAGATACTTATGTTATCATGATATAACACTAAACACTGATTGAGTCTTTTTTGTTTTCTTGTGCACAGAAGGCAAAGAACCATTCAGGAACAGAGTCCTGTGGTTACAAGGTGTGGAACTAAGTTACATGTCCTTGCAAATTTACTATCGAGATAACTGATACAACTTTATATTTGAGCAAAAAGAAAGGTGCCTTAAGTATTTTAGGCAGAAGATCTTCTGACGCAGTACTGTTTAAACTCTTGAGACATGCTGAGTAAAATGACCTTTTACTTGTGGCCATTAGATAAACTTACCCACAACTGAAAGTGACAAAATTTGTCTCCTTCACTGATTGTGGTATTTCAATAATAAAAATGTGTTCTCCATTTCAGGAAGTAACAGGTAACATTTACTGCCCATAAAACATGTACCTCCTATTCCTGCCTAAAATTGCTTGGAATTCTTGAAAATTCACAGGGTAAAAGGATTGCTCTACTGATTTGAAAATTTATTTACTTACCTTGCTTAAAAGAGGGAAAAACGCCTGACTATTGTAAAAGCACCATGTTATGCCAAGTATTTTTAAAACAAAGCTTTGAAATGGTACATTTAGGAGATGAAGGTGACTTTAGTGTAGTGTATTTGTATGCTTAAGTTTTTTGCAAATATTGTCCAAGATTGCAGCATATAATGTAAACTATCATATGTATTATTGTTTGCTCATTTTCCAGATACAGAGTTGTGAGGTCAAAGAGGAAAGAAGCTCCAATCAAAGCCCAGGTTTGTTATTCAATACAGACTTCATTTGACCTTTTACTGTGTTATATTGTATTGCCTCTGTTGCCCCAGCTCTGTCCACATTTTGCTCTGACAAAGGGCTAATGCTCAAAATGCCTGCTTTGAAACTGCTAACAGGGACCAATTTATAATATCAGCTCAGTTCATCATACCAAGTTACTCAGTTTTACTCTCCAACTGACACAGCACCACAGTTTCTTCATAAACTTACCCCCTTTATTCAACTAACCATTTAATTGTTTAAGTGGCTTGTTACAGAGAAAGTAATGTTGCTGACAACAGTTGGTTCAATGTATGTGCTTGCTTTTTAGCATCACATATCATGTGTTGGTTTGTTCATTTGTACAAGAAACTTAGTTATTATAAAAAAATGATAAATTATTTAATTCTTAACTTCTCATTTGGTGATGCTTAAAAACAGCAAGAGTAAGTTTGTGTATTATGGTTTAGCTTGAATTCCCCCCCTCACCCTTAAAAAAAAGATACAATGTGAAACAGAAAGTACAGGGTTTTTATCATACTGGGCTCCTTACTGAGTGCCAATGGAAAAAAAAAGAAACTACTGGTAAAAAACTTATATTGCATAATTATCAACATAAAATTTTGAATTGCAAGGAGATGAAGGTGACATGAGACAGTATCAGCAAGTCCTATCTTGACCCTTTAACCTCTAAGAGTGGCTGGCTTCTAATTTATCCTTACAGTATCACCCTTGAATCAAATGTAGAAGCTCCTGATTGTCACACAAATTCTCCTTGTCAGAAGCATGGGACATGCAAAAAGAACAGCTAGGAGAAAATTGATATCAATGCTATGGTGTAAATGGATAAGGTTTTGATCCAAATTTCTCTGCTTGCACCTGCACTTAACAAGAGGTTGTTTTTTTTATCTCTATATCTTCCGTGATCAAGTAAAGATGTTTTAGAGTGTTTTTGTCCTAATTAATAAGACCAACATTTTGTCGATATTCTTTTGTAGAAATTGAATAAAGTGGTAGTAATTGGAGGCATTCCCTATAAGACTTCGTCCAATAAACTGACCAAAGCCAAGTCATCTTCAGCTGAGAAGGGAATTAGTAAAGGCAGCAAGGGAGTCGGTGAGCCATTGCATGATTTTTGCAAACACATCTTCTAGTGTTTGTATGTTTTATCATCAATTTGTTAAAAAAGTGCTCTTCCATTTTGGATTCATGGTAACATGATCGCCGCAGGGATGATTTCCTTTAAATTAATTTTTTATTTAAATTATGTAGAATTTGATGAAATTTATGATTATTATTATGGTTAATATTATAATCATTATTACCATTTGATGGATGTCTGTTCCCAGCAAGATTGAGTTGCAAATTTTTAAACCTGCACGTACATTGTAACAGGTGAACTTTATCCTCTTTCAGGGAAGTTAACGAAAACGATCATAATTCAAGGTGAGAAGTTTGTTTCGGACTCAAAAGGCAAGACTCTTCAGAGAATCAGTAAAGGTATGTATCTGTCTGATGGTGGGAAGCTAGCAGTTTCTCAACTGCGTCTTCCCTTGCTTTTCTCTGTTTCCTTATCCCACCTAAAATTTCAACAACAAAACCGCACATGACCTAGATTGTAAATTCTCCCATTTGGCTGCCACACCATTCTTTGTAATTTGGTTACGAAAGTTTGATGTTAGATCAAGATAACAGCTTCCACCTGATGAGTTTGAGTGTTCTCATTACCTGTTTTCTAGACAATATATTGATCTATTCAGGAAGAAGTTACTCGTTAATCAATCCTGAGAGTCAATGGTTTAATAATTCCCCCTTCCCTGAACGTTCAGTGAGGTTACCAGTAGCTTACCAGAAGCAGTACAATTACAAGGGGAATCGTTGTTTCATCCTTTCCTGGCTTATTTTTATTCATACCAAGAGTTGAGAAGCCCATACTGCTCCAATTCAGATTTAGAATGTGCAGAGCGTTTTCTAGTCCCTAATCTACTTTTATAGATTCAAGTATTTATGAAGTTAATAGAGCAACCGTATCTTTGATTGAAGACGATCTAGACGTTTTAAAAAAGGAAGGGAGTGTACTTCTATTGTGCCCTGATTCGACAAGATTTTTCGCACACTTTATCATAAGTTGCTACAGTTTAAGTGTAATCTCAAAGAAGTAAATAAAAGCCTTTGTCTAAGGGACGCTTCTTTGCCAAAAAAAAAAAACCCTTCCTTCAGCCCAAATCGTAAAACTCGTTATTGACCCACGAAGCATCAATTACCGTAGACTATTTTTAGTGTGACTAACTGCTTCTTACCTTTAGTTCCTAGACGAGCTTCTTTTAGGGAGTCAGGTTCCTCTAAACTACGTCAGACACCCATGAGTAGAAGGCGGACAAGTAACGGCCTCGTGATTATATTGCGAACGCCAACCACGCTAATCAGAAGTAAACTGAACAACACACCAAGCAAGGCTCTTGCCAGGTATTTTGAGCTGTCGATCTCAGTTCATGTGGGGAACGCATGATGAAGTTTGCTTGTATTATAACCAGAGAATGATATCCTGGCCTTAATAAAGGAAAAGATAAAACAGTGTACATCTGAAAAAGGTAAAGTGTGTGTCCACTCACGAACAAAGAGGAAAGATACTGCATTCGAATAACTTTCCCCGCAAAAGAACCCAAGAAGACCGTAGGAAATAGTGTTGGTGGAATATATACTTTCAGTTACCTTTAAAAAATTATATTGAACTCCATCAGAAACTTTCCCTATGCATTCTTTCTTTTCAAACTACCGAGGCTAAATATTATTTATTCCTGTTTCCAGTCGCGTATTACGGCGAAGTATTCACAATGCCAGGGTGTATAACAAGAACAGGAGTAAACCCGTGTCGGAGCAGTACTGCATGTTCTACAACAGATTCGGTGAGTTACATCTCCTTACCTTCGCCTCCATGAATACATGTACTATTGAGCATTTCTAGGAACCCTTGTTGGAACCGGTTTCCACAGTATTTCCGGTTCGTTCTCTTGAGAGTGCAATCGCTGTGATATCGCCATAAGAGATCTTGAGCATGACCTGAAACCTTTGCCAAACCGTTCTGTTGCTGTTCTTCTTTACCTTTGTACAGTTTCTTAGTCTTCTTTTGCGAGGACGTATTGTATTTTGCCGGGTTTTTCAAATTCTATTTCTACTATTGACAAGAGTGCAGAGTATACTTTCGTTCTACGTAATAAACCACTATAACAACTGTTAGTAGATTGAAGAACTTTGTTCGAGTACCTTTTTTTCAGACCATTCTCTATTTTTCCTGTGAATTATTTTAAAAGCAATGCCTTGCACTTCATTTACGATCCTTCATAACAACAAGACGAATAGATCGAAAACGTTATTATTAATACTTTAGGAAAATGCCATAAGAGGGATACTTGCCCATATATTCACGACCCATCTAAAGTTGCGGTTTGCACAAAGTAAGTATGCTTATAGGCTGATTCAGTTGTCTTTGTGATGGGAAAACACCTAAGCTAGACCACATCCAATAATTGACCATTGCTGAAATGTTTTGTAGGTTTCTTCGTGGTCGATGTAAAAACTTGGATGGATCTTGTCCGTTCTCTCATAAGATTGACCCAGATAAGGTTTGTTGGCACCTTAGATATTTATCTTTTTCCTGTAATGTTTGTTTTGGTTTTTTCCTTCGTTTATAATTGTGAAAATCCAGTTTTAAGACGCAAGTGGCACAAGTAACTTTCTGTAAATGTTCGATTTGTCTCAGATGCCAGTATGTCAATTTTTTCTCCGCGGAAAATGTTCAAACGACAATTGCCCATATTCTCACGTTAACGTAAGCAAGAAGGCAAAAGTATGCGAAGATTTTCTCAAGGGATTCTGTGCTCGAGGACAACAAGTAAGTATGCCCAACTTTGTTGGTGAAAAGCCCTTCCTGACGTACAAACTTACTGAAAGAAAAAAGGCGCTGGTCTTGATATTTTGGTTTAACAGCGGTGCTGTGTTTGTTTCTATATTTTGGTGAACACGTTCGGGGTTAGGGGAATTGAGTTGCCTTGGTGAAACAGCTAAAATAATTTACAAAACAATTCTAATATAATTCTAAATGCACGAATCAGCTAAAGAACAAAACTTTAACCGCTCCGCTTCACATCAACTGTTTTGATTACCAAGCTGTTTGCTGTAAACGCAAAGTAGAGTCGCCCTATTGAATCTTTCTTGTTTCTTCTTTGTTAGTGTAACAAAAAGCACATCTTAGAATGTGAAGAATTCTCAAGGACAGGCAAGTGCTCCAAAGGCTCACAATGCAAGCTTATGCACAAGGCTAGAAAACCTGCAGCATCCCGGAAACGAAAGTCCTCCTCTAACGAGGAACATGGCTCCTCAAAACTCCCTAAGAGAGATTTAACTGGTGACGAAGGATTCCTTCCTCTCATAGCTGGCGCCTCAGGTTTGTATAATGTGACGTGTTGTATTTAAAAGCCGTATACTGTACCAGAACAGCAGGTAAACGGATGCAACCGGCAAAACCACCCTTAAGAGTCTTTCTAAACTGTTTTCAGTTTGAAATCGCGTTGCATAGTGTCGAGGAATTCACCCATGCGAATGTCCTTTTTCTCGCTTTCAGATATTGTGGTCTCTATGAGATTGCCTCTATTTTGTTAGTGACTTTAGCAGCTGTACCTTATCTGATATCAGTCCAATGAATCAACGGTAAATCAAATCGGGCTAACCACTTTTCCAACATAAATATTTTCGTTGTTGAGACTTTAAGTCTTCGCAGCTTAAAGATTCTTACTTGACTTGTTCACTTGGTCAAGACGAGTGGTTACCCAGCCTACAATTTTCAGTCCTTGACAATTTTTCTTTTTTCGAGTGGCTGTTGGTTAAGTCGTCCTATGTTTTAGATTTAGAGAAAATTCCTGCACAGGATTCATTGGGGAATTCTCAAGAAGAGACTAAAGAAATGACGGGTAAGACTGATCGGGACCCTCGTTCAAACATGTCGAGCTTCTTTTTTCAAATCTGAAGAAAAACGTAGTTATACGAGAGCTGCTTCCTTATGAAGCAATTTATAAACTGAGTGTCGGAAAGAAACCCGAGATTTTGTTGATTTTTCTTCACTACACTCTGTGATTGGTCCCAAAATTCGTGCCACCCCTCAGCCAATCAGATGCAACATTTAAAACCACTTCTGCTTTGTGATGTGTGCCGCTTTTCCCGCTCTTTATGTCGTTTAAATTTATTTGCTCTGAGTTTTCATTTGCTCTATGCGATATTTTCAGCCGTTCTGATTGGTCGTTAGGATTACTTTGGGATTTGGTTTGTCTCTGCTCTTTCTCGAAACGCTCTCTATTCTTTTTGACCGGGGCAGCTCTTATTGTAATAACGTGTGTAATAGCCACGGAAGGGTTTTTAAGCGACCATGCTTGCTTATAGATTAGGAATGACAATATCAGCGAAAAGGAGTCAGAACAAATTAAAAAGGAAAAAGGCAGAAGAGAACACACACACACTTTTTTTCTGACGCCGCGAATTTACCTGATTTATTCTCAGCTGCACCAGTGGTAATTCGTCCAAGGTTCCTAAAGCCCATAGAAGCAGAAAAAAACCGGACACCAGAACATACTTCTTCAGAATAGGTAGGCTTGGTTACAAGAGGTTCTTGTTTGATCCTCCTTGTCTCTGGGCCACTGAATTGTGGGGTTTATTGATAGATCGAGAGGTCGCTTTTTTCTTCCTCTTTTTTTTCTTCGGACTGAGTGAGTGAGTTTAATATATTTTTTGTGTGTTCTGCCTGTGATTGAGTATGTGATGTGTTTGCCTAACTCACGTCATAGTTATTTAAGGGGACTAGATAAAAAAAAAGGTGGCTAAATTTAACCCCCTCCCCATCCCGCCCTTCCTCAAAAAAGATTTTGCCGAATTGAAAGTAATTTTTATTTTTTACGATTTATATTGTTTTGTTCAATGTAAAGATTTTTTATGGGATGGTCCCCCTTTGAAGCCATTTTTGGCATGACGGTCGGGTCTCATACTTCTGAATCATATGATAGAAAATTTCTCTCCTGTTGGGGGAACTCGTAGAGGGAATGTCGAGACTGCATTCTTTCCGCAAATTTACGTGCTTATGAGTTCAGCATACTATTGTTAAGTAGAAAAGTTTGTATACAGAATAGATCAAGTTTATGACAGTTGGACTGTAAAGAAAATATGTAGAATTTGATGAAGTCATTTGCAAAGAGATCAGATGGAAACCATCGTAATAAAAGAAAACGAATATGTTCAATACTTTCTTCATTAAACTTGTCTAGTTTCTATAAGAAAGGATCTGTGCACACGTAAATGACATGATACTTGTCCGCCAACCCTTCCTACACACGGTAACGCCACGCGGAATGTGGTCTTTTGTTTACTCTCTGCGGCATTTAAGGACCATTTCATATGCAGGCGAGGGGGAGCGGGGGGTCACAGGTTAACACTTTAACTCCCTGGAGTGATTCACATGTAACTTCTCCCTACATATCCATACATTATCCAGCACACAGGAAACGAGAGTACTCAATTGTATTAGGTAGACATTGTTATCTTGATCAAACACCAAATTCTTGCAACTAATTTACAAGGAAGTGTGTAGCAGCTAGAAGGGAGAATTAACAATCAGATCCTGGGAGTTAAAGGGTTAATTAAAAATAACAGGTGTTAAGTCACAACTTTAATTACTGGCGTAAGTTTTAAAGATGCTGCGAAAAATGAGATCTAAACAGGCTCAACTGGATCGAGACTCTAATGATTTAAACATAGACGACGTTTTAGAGTAATGAGTTGGCTAAAATCACTCTCGTCCAACCCCAGGGCTTGCGGCCACAACAGGTTGGTCAGGCGTGAAGGTGCTCTGGAGCATTAGAAACTTACGGTTCGCTAAGCTCAGCGATGGCTTGGCAACTTATTCATGCCCCCGTCAGTCGGGGAATCAGAGATAAGCTGTTTAATGTTTTAACAGACCAGTTAAACGACTAAATTAATACCCACAAACTTTTGTGTTGCATTATTTCACTGAATTGGTATTGATATTAATCAATTAATTTTTCTTTTACTTGACATGGATTCAAGTGAGTAATTTCCATTCATACATCCCTGAATAAGTAAAGAAGTTCCCGCAAACATTGTGACCGTGCACACGAATCTCTTTCAACCCTTTTACTCCAAAGATCTCATCAATAAATCTCCTCACTTTCTTTCATACAATTCTTTTAATGTTTGTTCTGAGAATTTGTCATTGAATCATGCAACTGATATTCCCCTAATTTATATATTTCTTCATTCCCATCACTTGCCTGTTTGATAACGTATTGATCCTGTGAGGAGAAATTCTTTCTACGTCGGATAACAGTACACCAGCGACTATTTTCAAGCGTTCACTTGCTGCTCTTTACTACTCTATTTCAACTTACAACTCTCTTCTGTTTTCCAACACTAAAGCTTACTCATATTTAAGGCAATGGAATCAATTACAATTCTCTATGTTTCCTTAAGCATGTTTGATAAGCATGGGTACGTGATTTTTAGCTGACCAAGTAAAGTTTAAAGCTAACGGTTAAAATTTTGGCCGTCTTTACGGCGAAAGGTTAATTTTTTTCTGTCACGGTTACAAGAATGTCAAGAATTCGAATCATTTTGAAAAGTTAATGATTGATTTTCATTGTTCTAAAACACATTTACTCGCTGGCTTTTACTATACGAGTCGAGTTACAGGGGTAAGTCCAGATGTAGCCGCTGTTAGGTTGATATGGAGCAGTTTTCTTTTTTCCCTCATTGCCAACACGACGAGACAGTCGAAGATTTTGGCACTTTCAAAATAATGCATCGGCGATAAGGAAAATTTTTTTTCAGTTAACTTTGTTTGACGACTAAAATTTATCAATTTTCATGCTCAACGGCTAGATTTTTTTGTCGAATTACGACCAACGATTGGCCTCATTAACACCCTTTTATATGTATCCCCCTACAGTACGTGATCATAAGTTGAAATATGATGAGTTAGATAAGTAATACTTATCAAACACCCTTAAATGAACCCTAAAGTATGTGATGAATTAACCCTCAATGAACCCCCTAAAGAATACGTTGATGACTATAGCCATTAACCCCAATTATTAATTTTTGAACTCTGGATACTGTATTTCTAGTGTTCTAATTGTTTCACTCGTTTCGTTCGCTTTCTGTCCCCAAAGAGAAGAAGACTTCTGAAACGAGTCTCGACCAAAATTTAAATAGCTAGCACAAAATCCATTTCCGGCAAACGCAATAGGTTTTGGCTCTTCCCCTTAATTACTAAAGTTATGACAACGGAAACTGTCCCAGTTACCTTATGTGTACTGATGGTAACTGACCTTAATTTGGCGTAAATTTCATTTTTAAGGCCTTTTTGGCATTAATTCAATAATATTGACCAAAATCTTGGACATATTTAGTTATTGGCCTTCTATCGTCAGAGGCCGCCTGCGCCATTTGCCTTTACCCATGATGTAGTATTTTTCCAAAGAATTCAAGGACCATGGTATTTTGGCTTTACGTATTTCTTTGACAAAAAAACGGGTGAAGTAGGTGGCTTCCGATTCATTTATTGTACCTCCATTGTTATCTTGTGGCATCCATTCAGCAAAGTAAGTGAGTAGCCCCGTGTTCTCTGTGAAGTTCGTTCCGTTCTTAATTGCTATTCTGACACTTTCTTTGCCTACACCATCACCGTTTCCGGTCCAATACTTGAGCGAAGTGGGCTTTTTGACAGGGCCTGAAGCATGAATGTGCCACTCAGCCATCAAATATGAATCGTTTCTGTAGATTTCTGAGTCGATCTTCGGTAAACCCACCACAGTCTTTCCCGGCGAGCTCAGAAACAGTATTCGCTTAGCGTTGTTTCCACCTGTCAGTGTTTTATTACGGATCGCATTCACAACAGCTCTGGTCCATGGATTGTAAAGTTGGCAGCGGAGTAGTTGTAAGAGTACAAATCTGCCCTGCATCGAAGTCTTAAGTTACTAAAACCTTTATCACGAACATCTTTAATGATCTGCTCCGAGTAATGTTGCATTGGATCCTTCCTTTTGAACCAGTTTGTATTAAACCCTGTGTGAATCATGTCTTGGTACTTTTTTGGCGAAATGGGCAGATCTATAGCTGAATTGACAGAGAAAATTTCAGTCTAGTTTATTTCTTTTTAAACTGTTACATTGCCCACAAGTGGAAATCCCGAAGCCTATTACGTTGAAAAATTAGATTGGTTAAGTGAGAATACACCGAAAGAAAGAGGGTGGCATTATAAAAACTGAAGGAAAACAAAACAAATGGAAAAGAAGGCAGGCAACCAATTTGACAAGTAGGTAATTTTTGGAAAGTACCTCGGTAAGGAAGCATGATATTCTTTTAAGAGTAGAAAAACGAAAATTTCACTTTCAGTAGCGAGTGAAAATGGTGGACAACGGAGAATCCACTGACCGACTTTGGTGTAAAACAATGGAAAGAGTCAGCGACGCACAAAAAATGTGCAACTTACTGATATTTTATCAATAATTGTTAATGGATTCGATGCTAGCTGATATCATACTTTTTAACAAATCGACAGCGATGTAGCGTGGTCTTTACTCGACAACGATATTTTTCATCACAGTGGTCAAAATGTTGTGGACTCATTCGGCTGCGCCTCTTGAGTCCGTAGTAAGACGTTTTCTTCCAATCATCTACGAGACTACGACCAATATGAGACAAGTCACTAACTTCCATGACAGTTTAAAAACCTACCTTTTGCCTCAGTTTCAAACTCCACCAACAGAAGGAAAAACAGTGGAAGCAGAATCACGGTTCTAAACATCTTTTCTTCCATCGATTCCTGTTAATGATTAAAAAAGAAAGTATAATTCGATATTTCGGTGTAAAGATGTCGGTGTTGACAAGGACTCTTCTCATAACCCGGCGGGAGGGGGGGGGGCTACTTCTTATCAGTTATGCGATACTCACTTTTACTTTCACTTTCACCGGTGTAAAAGTCACTCTTGTTAAACCTTGTTGCAGATGGTGTCGGTTAGCTCGTGCCACAACTGAATTTACCAGCTTCAAATCACTCAATTTATTCCTCTCGAGACGCACAATTTCGCATTTACAAACCTCACGTATTTTCAGTAGTCAAGGTTACCCCGGAACTGGCAAAAAAGCAGTAAGGTCATAACCTAATCGAATTTACGATAAAGGTATACTTATCATAACCTGATTATTTTAGGACGGTACCTTCCGAGGAATGCTAAACATCACGTCGTAAAAGCACACGTATTAGGAAGTTCTTTCCCTAAAGAAGCGCCCAATATATTTTAACAGGCTGCTTCTTTTAGCCTTAAAGGGGCCTTACTCAGTTGTATTTAGGCTATGAAGAGTTTTTGTAGTTACTGCTTCCTACACGAGAAAAGCCACTTTTGTCAACATTGTTGGATAGTGTTGTGAGATGTTGTGAAGGAGCTGACCAAACGCACGTAACATCTTGCAACATCCAAAAATCTTGCAACAAAAAATTGATTATTTTTCAAACTTAATCCAACTTTGACCACGAATATGTGAAAATCATATGCGCAACATCTTGAAAATCATATATCCAACATCTTGCAACATGCTCAGGTCTTGAGAAGAGGAAAATATTATTTTCGGACACGTACGTATTTATTAATGAAAGCGTTAGGATTGTATCATAGGATTTTATGTTACGCGAGGAACCGTTGAGAATTTGAACTCGCTAAATATTCCGAGACATGAACATTTTACAAGTAAGATTAATAAAACTAACTCATTCCTTATGTGTCCATCGTAGTTTCTAATGATCTCTGCCGTTTTGGGCTTGCTTTGCCATCACTGTAATTCTAGTCATAACGAGCACTTGGAAATGCTGGTGGAAAACTCGTTTTCATCGTAATGCGCGAAGATTTTTAGACTTTCCAGGGTGCGATGATCTCAGATAATTAACTGTGTTGATATTTCGGAAAATTTAGCGTTGTTAATGGAGCATATGTTGTTCCCCATACTATTCCTTATAACGGATTCAAATTCTCGACGATTCCTCGCGCAACCTAACACTGTGTAACATACGTAGCCTACGTGTAGCCGTACCCTCCTCCCTAATGCAAAACGGAAGGTAAGGAAACTTCTAAGTTTCCTTAGGGTTAGGTTCGCTTCCGTTTCACCTTGTGGCTACACGTAGGCTAACACATACGTGTCCGAGAATTCATATTTCTCTTTTCTCGAGTGAGCTTGGGATGCCCTTGGTGCAACACGTTGCGCGCAACAATGTTACAAGTTTTTGCGTTGAAATGTGGCGTGCGTTTGGTCGGGCCTTAAGAGTGAGTCAGTGAGTGAGAGTTACATTACAGCGCCGAACTTCACCCGATTTTACTCGAAGTTTTTTGTTTCGGAGTTTCTTCACCGTAGTTTGACTTTCGCAAATAAACAATTGGGTGCAGCATACACTAGAGAAAGAAGAATGCGTTTTGAAACCAATTATTTTTTGCCTAACAGCACCCAAGATATGATCTTCTCTGTGGTTGCCGTGACGCTACGTTCTAAGTCACTACATCGTGGCCTCTCAACCTCGCGTGCCCATAACACGACAGCACGTGCGACATCTCAATTGTCTCAAAAAGTACTGCTTCTAGAATGCCTTAAAAAGCACAACCTCTCAAATGCCATAAAAGCACGACTTCTCAATTGTCTTAAAAAGTACAACTTCTCACATTTCCTCAAAGGCACGACTTCTAATATCTTAAAAAACCCAAATTCTCGAATGTCCTAAAAGTACAACTTCTCAAAAGCACAAATTGTCCGAAAAAAAAACAAATTTTCAAAAGCGCAACTTCTCAAATGTTTTAAAAAGCACAACTTCTCAAATGCCTTAAAAGCACAACTTTTCAAATGTGATAGAAAGCACGACTTCTCGAATGTCATAAAAGGCAGGACTTCTCAAATGTTTTGGCTCCTCAAATGTGTAAAAAAGTATGACTCCTCAAAGGTCTTAAAAAGCACAACTTCTCAAATGTCTTAAAAGCACAACTTTTTGAATGTCTTTGCTTCTCAAATGTCTTAGAAAGCGAAACTTCCCAGATATCCTAAAAAGAACGACTTCTCAAATATCTAGGCTTCTCAAATGTCCTAAAAAGCACGCCTTCTCAAATATATTAGAAAGCACAACTTCTCAAATATCTGATCACGGAAACGTTGGTGAATGTACGAGAAACACTGGTGTGTTGCTCTGGAATGTCAAAGTCCAAGTAAGGCAGAGACGTTTTGTTGACACGAACAACCGGAAGAAGATTAAAACTAATTCTGGCACGCTTTGTCGTCAATAGAACCACTGTAAGGTTGTCGTTCGTTTAGCATTTTAAACAAATTGTGCTGACCAGAATGAAAACTTCTAACTTCCAGCAGCTTCCGTCCGTTACAAAGGCATTTGTGCTTAACTGCTCCCTACACTAAATTATAGTTCACTCCTCAGATTTTTCTCGCTGACCCCACCGGAATTGTGTATGAAATTTTTACGTATCTGATTTACACGGTGTTTCGCAATGGTCGAGTGGTCACTGAGAGAGTAGATCCTCTCTTGAGGTCACTAGAAAAAAACGCAAAAAAAAGAACTCGGCCAATATCCAGTCATCTTGACCTCACGCCTAATCAATAACGCATATAAACAGGCGTAATTCGTCTTCTAGAACTTACATGATGCAAATAAATAAATACAGACGCGAGGTAAGTTTGTTTTCAATCGAAACTAGCTCAGATTTTTGGGTCTGGTTCATTTCCATACAAACCTTTATGGCGTAAAACAAACAAACAAACAAGACTGACAGGAGGCTATTGTCTAAGCTGCGGGTAAGAGCTGCCTGTTCCGGAACTTACACACTCGTTCACCTGCTCATTTCAAAATCAAGGAAAAATTCCGACGCAAAATTGACGTAAAAATGAGTTTCCTCACGTCAACCGCTGATAGGCGGATATCTTTAAAAGCTGTCATGTGCTCAATGATTTGCTCCTGTTCATGAAAGAATTCAATGGTCAGAATCTATGGCCAGAAAAAGATCTACTTTCTCTTTCTCAAGGACGGTAAAACTGAGGAGCTGTAAAGCATGTGCTGTCAGGTGATACTGGAATCATCTATCAACCAGCGAGGGAGTTGTGATGGCTCCTTGTGGAGCGTGAAATTTAGTTTGGGGGAAACTACAGTCCTCAACCCCCGTCGACTGGCTCAGCCGTTTTTACTTCTACGTAAGTGTCAAACAAACAGGCAAACTGACAAAATACAACCAAGCCAGACGGTGCCAGTTTTGGTACCAGTCCCTTATCTTTCTCCGTGATGGAGAGAGACTGGGGCATTACGTTACCACCTTCAATTTAAATTTTTTTGTAGCAGTTTTTGATTGTATCCGTTGTAATCAATGTAATGAAGCTAAAATGAGCAGCCCAGAACATCGACAACTCGTAGGAAGGTTCAGCTTAACCGTCAATGGGGAAGAGAAAAACGTTGACGTGTACGAATTTCGATATGTTTGGAAATCTCGATCTGGGATCGAGCTTGTCGACCGCCAAAATGAGAACGGCGACATTTATGCTATTTTGTCAGCCAATCATCCTGAGGTTAATCTGGAACCGGGAGAATTTATCGTGAACTCGAGCACTGAAAACAAGGAAATACTGCCTCAAATGCAGCAATTCCCAGAGTTTGAAGATACTGGACGAGTTGCAAATTTTTCCGGTGGCAAGTTTCCAATATGGCGACTACAAAGCTACGATGTTTGCCCGGGAGAAGTCGTCAGAAATAAGGTTGAAAGCGACTTGCACTTTACAGGTGTTGTAGAGAGGCTGTTTTCTGATATGCACGAAAGCCTTCCCAAGAAACAGTACAAGGATGTGATCGCTGCAAGTCAATTGATTGAAAGCTTGCAGTTTTTGTCACAAGCACTGTGTGAATCAGATTTCTTTTCGGAGGACGCTCAAAGCTTGAAACATAATGAAAAATGGTTAACGAAAGACGCCAGAGGAAGGTGGAAGATTGTGAGAGAGACAGAAATATAATTAATTGTCATGATATCCAAACTTCTTGTACCGAACCGTGACTACTGGCTTACGTTTAGGTTCCACAACGATTCGGTGGGCCGTGTCGCAGAATCATTACGACTCAACATTTGTGTAAACTGAAGTTGCCTCTTATTACTCAGCTGTGTTAATGATAATCACAACCTTTTATTCCTCTCTGCCGCTTCTACTGTCTACAAATCAATACTTGCAGTTGACTAGCTAGGATGAACAGCAACTGTAAACCAAATCAGTGTTCATAAAATAGTCTCTCGTAATTAAGAATATATGTTATTCACCAGCTGGGTGCCCGAGGGCTTGAGTACCGCCCAAGGCTCAAGACCTCGGGCACAGTTTTTCCCAATACGGACCGACCTAGTCTGTTGAGTAACATTTTCATTTTTTTCTAACTTAACAACATTTTTGCCAAAGGAACCCGATTGATTTAAGGCAGTAATTAAGGCAAGATCCTCCTTTGACTGAACAATTTTTGAGCGAGTAAATGGTAATCAGACCACAGGATTCGTTACCGTGTCCTCTGAGAAAAAGGAAGGTTTTTATTTTTTTCTTTAAAATACTGAACATCGCACTGCTATAACATGTAGAGACACGTGACACTGCATAACCTCACGCTCTGTCCCACCTATCTTTGAATTGATTCGAGGTTTTCTTTTTCATTTATTATAGGCAGTATAGTTCTCTTTGAAAACCAGTTGAAACAGAGGAACCCAAATTTTAAGGAATGTCACGTACGAATGAACTGTGGCGAGAACCTTGTCCTGAAAATAGTACATTCGTAGAGAGAAAGACTTGAATGGCTTTTCATGATAAACTTTATTTCCTCTTCTCCTAAGACCAAAAGAGGCCCTGAACAGAATTAGATTTAAAGCTATCAAAACCAGCCCTGCTTGAGAGCACTATTTTCAATTCTTGCCTGTTTGTTTCATTTAATATTCACGAAACATTTCAAAAATATTGTTATTAGTTATAATTTTGCAAAGGTTCCACCAATGAGTGCAACATATGAAGTAAACTGCATACAAACTATCCTTGTCTCTTAAAGCAGTTTTCAATTGAGTAATGAAACTAGTGGTGTTGCCTTAGTTTTGCTACACTTTGGTCTGAGTAGTTTTCAATTAACTGTCAAAAGTAATTCATGATTACTTTGGTTTTGCTTAACTTTGCTCTTTGATTGGATCAGAAAACTTCTGACAACTTTTAAACCAATCAGACTCAAAAAATTAAAACTACTCATGATATGGTTGCCTACAATTTCCCTTATTTCATGCAGTTTGCTGTTTTTACTTCAAGCTCTCATTTAATGATGATGTCAATCTTAACTGACTCCAATTGGTTGTTGTGATTACTATGGTTTTTTTTTTTAAACAACTGAAAACTGCTCTTAAACAAAATCTCACTTGTTCACTTTTATTTTCTTGCCCATAAGACAGTTTATCTGTTTTAATTTAAATTCTCATTAGTCCCACGTGATGTTTTTCTTCAAATGGGCTTTTGTGATTACTTTGATTTTGTTTTAAAGACACTCAGTCAAAAAGTGCTGTATGTACTGATAAGGAATTAAATAAGTTATATCATGCCTGCTGTAAGTTTCCCCTTACCTAAAGTAAACCAGAATATATTTTTGTTCTTTTACTCTGTATTTTACATGACTATCACACAAACCTTTAAGCATATCATTTTAACCCTAGCTCATAGTCAGAAAATATTTATCTTTTGACAATTTTATTTAAATTACTTCCTACAAAACATAGTCTACAGTTCTATTTTCAAACACGGTGTCACAAAATAATTATTTTACAGGGTACAGTCAAACCTTGATTATCCAGACTCATGGGGGACTGGGCTCAATAGTCCAAATAATTGAAAATATGAATATAAATGTTTGTAGATGAAAGGACCAGAGATGCAACTTACAATAACCAAAAAATTCCAATAAATGAGGTCTAGATAATCAAAGTTTGACTGTACTTGTACTTGCAAACTCTAGTAACAACAACATTCCCCAACAATTTTATTGTTTACATTTTCAAAACATCTATAGTTCATAAACTGCCTTAAATCATTGGGTTGACTTTTCAAGGATGCTTTTATTCCACCTGCTGTTATCAAAGTTTAAATCATGAATGGCTCACCCAGTGCTCCTTTAAGGTTGCTTACTATCCTCTTCACTTTCCTGAAAGATAGTTTTGTTTTATTTAGATTAGGAGTAGTGCAGGTTGAAAAGTTCACCATTGTAAGGTGAGTTAAAATTGAAAGTAAGCTGCAACGAAAGGCCCTTAAAAGACGATGAAAACAAAACACTTTATTTTTGGAAAAAAGGTTGTGGTATTTAAAAAAGACAGACATAGAAAGGGCCTGATGACAATTGCATCATTCCTGTTTTGAAGCAAAAGACAACCTTATTTCATTTGTAAGCTTGAGGGTATAGTTTGCTGTCCAACAGCCCTATTAATAAAAGCAACTGCAATTTTTTTTCTTTGTATACTTAACCATAATTATTTTTATGGCTAACAAGTCCTGCAGAGGGCCTATCAACTTTACCAAGTACACTACCTTTTTCTCTGCTTCTTGTTCAGTTCTTGAGGTGGCACTGACTTCAGGTAACTTCTGATTACGTAGTTCTTCATCCTCGGAAGACAGTCCAACAAATGTTTGGTCTTTGTCCATACCTCCAGGTACATCACTTGTCTTAATTAATTATTAAGAATTCATTTCAGTCTTTTGCTTTATCAAAGGTTTCCCTTCACTTTTTTATCAAATTTTTAAGACTAATTTGATTTTTGTTGTTGTTTAGCAATCACTTGACTGAATGAAAAAAAGCCAAATTATATATGTAAAATATATAAAAGGAATGTATATCTCACACAGTTTTAACTAAACCTCAAATGTTGACCTCATATAAGTGACTAAATAGGAATTTCCCTTTAAATTATCAATTCATTTTGAAGCAGAGAGGTGATGAGAAGACAGAAAAATATTAATTGAAGGACATCATTTGATTTGGCACCAAATTCTCAAAGTAAAATGCAGGAGAAATGTTTGAGAGACAGTGCAGAGAAGGAATGTTTTGATCCTGGGAGTGAAAGGATTAACTCACTGAAGACATGCTTTGTGAAGGCTATGGCACCCATGTAAGATAAAGTCAAGGGTTTTAAAAACTGACCAACCTCCGCTTCTGAGCCAAAGAAATCATCAAGTTCCTTATCCATATCACTGTTGTCTTCCAACATGATATCATCCAGAGATCCACTACCCCGACCATGCACCAAACAGATTGGTTCTAACATGCAAAATTAGTAGTTGACAGACAGGCTTCAAGTTAATTGTGAATTTCATAAACTTGTTCTTTACAAACTATGAAGGGACTTAGAAAACTGTGAACACTTTGATTTGATCCTAAAGGTCAGTTGTATCCTGAACAATCTCAATAGTAACAGAAATGCAAGCAAACTTCAAAATCACAAACTTAGAGCCATCACTATTTGCAGTTTTGCTTTTTCACCCTGATTAGCCTTTACCCTAAAAGACAATAACATTTGTGAATATTTCTGGTCTTCACAGTTTACTGAGTTTCAGAGAAATCTTTAGTGGTTTGACATTAATTAATACACAGGAATATTTTGCCTGACAATCTTTCTCTTTTTACTTTCAGAGTGGTTAGTGACATCTGATCATGAAACTGATTGGATTTACCAAACATAAAATTTGCCTACCCTGCATTTAACCATTTGTACATGCAAAAGAATGATATTTTGGCATATAACTGCAAGCAGTTAACCCTTTAACTCTCAGAAGTGATTAACATAAAATTTCTCCCTACAATATCCAGACATTCTTCTGCAAACAGGTAATGAGAATATTCAAACTTACAGGTAGAAGCTGCTATCTTGATCTAGCACTAAGTTCTCATAACTGATTTACAAGGAAATGTGTAGCAGCTAGAGGGGATAATCATCAATCAGATTTTGGGAGTTAGAGGGTTAAGTAAGAATCAATAAAGGTCATGTATTTTGTTTTTTCATACCTTCTGTTCTGCCATGCTGTATGTAGTAGTTCATTTGTTCAAGAAAGGCATCTTCATAGACTTGTCGTTTTTCTATGGAAGCTTGCCTCTCCAGTTGCTGTATTTTAACTTCATTCCTTTCCTTGGCCAATTGAAGCTCCTCTGAAACAATTTGAAGAGCAATCATGATTACAAACTACCATTGTATAACCTCTTCCTGACCTTTGATGACAACTTTCTTCACATTTACACGTATCAAATGATTTAGCCAATAATATCACAACCGTCTTATATTTCCACTTAGTTTGAATCCTAAACCATGCAGAGAAATTAAAGCAGTATAATTGAACAAGTAGAACCAATAATCTCTTTTAACCCACTCCCACTGTTGTGAAAGCACTAGAAGAACTTTACTGCCGGTTGTACCTCTCCGAAAGTTATTAATTAACCCAGATCACACCCTACCATCAGTACCCATATTCTCCATACTGTTCTCTATACCTGTATATTTCCTTGGGTAATAACGAGGAGAATTTGATTATTAATCAAGAGCTTTCTTAGCTTGGTGATCATTTCCTTTGTTTGGGTGACTTCAGAGTGTGACTCAGGGGTTATATTGTAAGGAGAAATGAGACACTGGTCACTCTTAAGGGTCAAAGGTTTAAAAGTGACAAAGAATATTTTCTTACCTCTAAGAGTTTCTAAATCATCCCTGAAAAATCAATTGCGGTAGAAAGTAAGGTAAATGAATAACCGATGTAGTGACAGAAATGTAAGACAAGATACATGTACATGTACACTAAGTGGATGTAAGTAGTACATTATAGGTATTTCTAATCATCAAAGATACTGTCGTATGCAAGATTAATGGATGACTACAAGTATACTTCAATTTATAATACAGAACACCACAGTCACCAAACTGCTTGGGGAAGGTGTGAAAACCACAACTGGAGCTAGCAGCCACTCACTGAAATGTTCAAATCATACAGAGAACCGGTAATGAATAGATAATGAAGGGGCAGCTTGCTTTGCCAGTGTCCCATGGGGTTGTGCTGTGACAATTTACTGATTCTTAACAACTGCTACTTCATGCTGAATGAAATATATGTTTAACTTACTCTCTGTTATGTCTTAGCTTGGAAAGCTTGAGTCCTTGTGCAGCTTTCCGTCTCTCTAGGTCCAGCTGTTCACAAACCTCTTCCAAGTCTATCATCAAGTTATCCAACACTTCTATCTGTCCACCAAAGGCATCTAACAACAATATCACACCAAATAGCTTGTAAGCCAATGGATAGCTACATGATGTAATGAAATTTGCATATGAATACCATTAAATAGTGCATGTTTTTGTAACTTACCAGTATGTTTTGGGTTTCTAAAACCAGGAATTAATTAGTTACAGTTACCATAAAAGCTTTATAACTTGTCATATCATTGAATTTAGCAACTGTTCTCCTTCTGGATGCATATAACACAATAGCACTGTATAATTCTGCTACTTATGAAATGAGACCCTTATGGTACCAAACCATTTCATGCTGTATTGCTCTAACTGTCTCTAACCTGGCTGTAGCCAACCCCTAAGAGTGATTTCTGAGAATTTCAGAGTTAGCATTAAAAGCCTTGCTGCAACTGTTCCTATGAAAACATACGTACTCAAATATTCATACATGTTACATGTACTCAAGTATACCTATATCTGCCTTGGCTGTTTCAATGTTCTTTATCACTTCAGGTAGTAAAGCCAGTTCTGTGTGGAACATATTCATGTTGGTGTATAAATTGGAACATATCTTGGAAAACTCAGCAATACTCTGATCAGACCTCTAGAAAAAGAAAATTTAAATATAGACAAAAACAACAACACAAAAGTAAAACATTCTGAATGACAAGAAAAAAACTGACAGAACGACAAGAAAAAAACCTACTACGGTGTTAATTAAGCTTACTGACCTCTGCTTTTTCTGCGCATTCTCTAGATGCTTCATGAAGCTCTGCCCATTCTTTTTGGAACCTAATAAATGTTTACCCATTATTTTTGCAATGATTTCATATTAATTACCAATAACTAAATATTTAACCTAAAGCTGTGTGTAGTCAAAGTTATATGTGTTGAAACTGAGATGAGAACATTCATACTGAAAGTACAATTTTAAAACAGCTTTTAGTACAAAAAAAATTTATTAGAGTTTCCAAAAAAAGAACCAAAGCATATTTTTTTTCTCTGTAATTTATCAATCTATAGTCAAACATTTTATTCCTGAGCCAATTCAGTATGATAATAAAAAATGAACATCTCAACCACTGAGTGTCAATATGCAACATGCTGTTGTTCAATATGCAAGATGTACATGTTGTTGTTCAGATCTTTTTTAGATGAAGACAGCAGTGGGATAATGACACTTCTTTCTGGTGGCCATTCCTCCAACTGTCTGTACCATTTCAATGACGATTTTCTGGATAATTAGTTGATAGAAAAATCTCAAGAACATCTTTACCTAATCCTTTCGACCCTGATGGTGACTACCATATAATATCTCCTTACAGTAATACTACTGAATTATTCATTAAGATTATGAGGATAAAGGAAATGATTGCCAACCTAAGAAGCTTTGATTGTTAACAAATTCTCCCTGTCAGTATCAAAGGAAAAGACTGGAAAAGAGTAGGGAGAATATACCTGTGTGTAGATAGTGATGTTAGGTTGTAAAGTTTTCAGTTCCCAAGCAGAATGTACTTTTAAGTTTTACCTATCGCTGATTTGTTGAAATCGTATTACATATTAACTGGAATAGAAGTGGTCTATTTTTCTCCACTAATTACTGGCACTCAGTCATCACTTACTTGCTTAGGATTTCAGAACCTGCCTCAAGGTTACAACTAAAGCACTGGTCATCACTATGGATTAGGGAAAACCACAAAATGATAATGATTATTTACATAAAATCACTTTGGGCTCTCCTAAGCTAGCACAATAAAAAAAGCTCAGTGGGTCAGCATACATGCTGTATGTCAGCAATTTGCATCATTTACAATTCTCTTAGTGGTTTCTTGCTCTTTTTCTTTCTAAAGTGTTTAATTTTTTTGTGCAAAACTTACAATATTTAATTCATGGGCATGACATTTACCATATTTCTTCAAACAAGCACCCTAAGTGCTTGATTGAAGTAATTAACAAATAGTAAGTTTATTTCACAATAAAAAAAATAAATAACAATAAAATGTGAAGATATAGCACAGAAAGGGAATTCAAAGATTGTAAGCCAGTAAACAAATGATAATCAATTATCATGTGTGCACCTGAGTTTTTTTTTCTTGTAGAAGGGGGGTGTTGAGTTGGGTGGGTGCCTAAATTCAAACCTAGAGACTTAATCAATTAGATAGGTATGCAACTTTAACATCACGCGAATCACCAATTAAGAATTATTGCAATGTAACAGAGAGACCAGAACATGTTAACCGAGAGATGTATGCAATGAAATAACCCGTGTTCAATTAGAGCAAATAACATGAAGAAAATACCCTGATTTGAGAACCTACCTTTCAATTACTTCATCTGTGATGAATGTCGTTCTTCTGTTCAATAAAACAGGATATCTGTACTCAAGCTTATTGTTACACAATACCTTAAGACTAACATCTAAGTCCTCCTTATAGTATCAGTCCTGAACCTAACACAAAAGTAACGAGAGTGAAGGAAATGATCGGCATCTTAAGACGCTATCGACTGTTATAAAAACTATCCTTGTGAACACCACTAGAAATGTATGAAGATTATCTTAAATATACGAACTGATGCTAGGGTGTAAAGGGTTACCCAGGTTTAGGTAGCTACAGTTAAGGATATTAATCTTGATTATTCAGTTATATACACGTAAAAGCTTACACAAAAATAATAATTAACACCACATACTGATATACTAACCTTACTATTTTCTTATTGACAGCTTTGGCCTTATCTGCGATTGATTTCCAGCTGATGGAGGATAAAATCAAAACCGAGTAATGATCACAGGCTTCTTCTAAAACTCGTGCAAAACTATACAACCACAATTACTCTTACCCTTGGGTCAGATCATGTTGTACTGTTTGCAAACGATCTCTAAAATTATCAAACATTCTGTCTGCGTTATTTTATCGAGATCGTCTGGCCTTCTTGGTATTAGTTCGTCTCGAAAATTGACTAAATGTTCACCATCTTTTCTTTCTATTTTTGTTCTTTGACTATATTAAACTACGAGAAACCGCTGACTAAATATGGCCCACAATGCATCTCTGGGTCATTTCTAATATGGCCGCAGGGTGCTTCTTGTTCGTTTCCTGAACCTTGAGAGTATTGTGGAACCTGAACATTGACGTAAAAATTTTCCAATATATCAGCGCGTTTTGAGATTTAGAAGCTCGGAATTTTTTGGCGCATTGCTCATCTTTCTCAAGTTGTTTGGGATCCATCTGTAATCAAGTTTACCTTTCTTCATTTTGT
Source organism: Pocillopora damicornis (assembly GCF_964200805.1). Classification (NCBI taxonomy): domain Eukaryota; kingdom Metazoa; phylum Cnidaria; class Anthozoa; order Scleractinia; family Pocilloporidae; genus Pocillopora; species Pocillopora damicornis. Next base: position 4,422,841 of record NC_142672.1, read on the forward strand.
TTGTAATTCTGGAAGATTCGAAGGCGCACGTAACAACGTAACCTCATTGTTTATGTAGTTATTTCAAAGTAGAGGAGGAAATGGCGAACTCAAGTGACGAGTCTCTTATTATGACTTTACTGGAACAGATCAGGGCTTTGGAAGATGAGAGGGATAAGGCTTTGCAGCTTGTTAGCGAGCTCGAGAAGAAAGTGAAAGTAGGCTCAAAGTCAGAAACAGACTCTCACGGAGTCCAAGGTATCGACAGTCCGAGCGAGGAGTCTGAGACGAAACTTGAGAAATTAAAGGAGGAGAACGAAGTTTTAAAAGGAACTGTTGAATCAATGGCACAAGCGGTGATATTCGATCTCGAAGAAATTCGACTCAATGAAGAGCAACGAAGATTTAATTTAAAAGAACTCATTTGCGAGGAGCAGAATCATCAATCCGAAGAGTCAAGCAAGGACATGGATGCTGATGGTTATAAGACAATGTTGGACATGTGTAAAAAGTATTATGGAAAAATGGTGGCTGAGCTTCAGGACGAGAGAGGCTCTCTACAGCAGAAGGTTGAGAAACAGCAAGCTTTGCTCCTGGAAAAGGACATGAAAATTGCAGAACTGGAATTGAAGCTACAGCAAGGTTCTCGAAAGTAAAATATGATAATTGCTTGAAATACATCTTTGTGAAAACAGGTTAGATTTTGTATATTTTGATATAATGTTAATAATGATAAAATTTGATAATGAAATAAAATTAGGGGCTCCTGATCAAGTTAATTAAAAGAACTTGAAAATCATGCTTGGTTTTATGCTACTCTGGTTTAAAAATTTAATGAATGTAAGTGAGAAGTTACAATTCATAGACCCATCCTACAGAACCCATCAAGAGAATTTTGAATAGCCACAACATTTAAGTTGCTCGAAAACCTTTTAAGACTTTAAGGTATATTTTCGCAAAACCTAAGGATCCTGTTAGGAAATGACAATGAACTGACACTATTTATTCTATTTTGTGCAATGACTGTGATCACAAGTATATCAGACAGACCAAAAAGAGCATCAAAATGGGGTCTTCTTTTGGGAAAAAAAAATTCAGCTTTGTCAGTTCACGCATGTGTAACCACAGGCAGCTCAAGCTCTAGCTGTGAGATGATCATCTTGTGAAAGAAGAGTCATTGCAAAATTATAAGAATTTGTATGGGAATATTTACAACCACTCTAATGATTAAAAAAATAAGTCAAATTCTCATTAAAATACCTCACCTTGCTTCTACAGTGCATTTCCTGTTATCTGAGCACTTACTATGTTGAAAAGAACTTATTTTAGCTAGCTGTCCACTTCGGGCTTTCCTTATGTACATAGTAAACCTTGAAATGGATGACTTGCTAAAGTGGGTTCTTTTTAACACAGTAAGCAGTCAGATAACAAGCAATGCATTGTGAAAGTAAGGTGAGGTATTTTTATTGAGAATTTGACTTATTATTTTATTCCCTAGAGCTTCAAACTCACCCCTTAAGAATTGTATGGTACACAGTAAGGAGAATTTCTAATGAGATCTTAGGAGTGAAAGGGTTAATATAAGTCAGTGCTGTGTTCATCAATGTCCTAACCCAGTGGTTCAGATTTTTTCTTTTCAACATATTGGGAGGAAACTTAGTGATGTCTTTCATGGTGATAATCTGTAGAAATGTAAAAAAAAATGTGAAATATTTGCCATTATAGTATGTCAAAGAGAAATTCTAATTCCCCTGAGATTAATTGATTTTCAGACCTCTACTGGTGCATGTGTTTGCATATTGGCTCATTATTTTCAGTGAATCAAGGATGTGAAATAGTGCATCACTGCTGGGCATAAGTGAATGGTAAACTGTCTCTTGTAACTGTAAAATTGCTCAGGATTGATCAGGGTTACAGTTCATTCAATTAATGTTTTGACACATAATAGAGAGTCAAATAACTCGTACTTAGGAAAGCAAGAATTTGAATTAGGATATTTCTCATATTTCATATTTAATTATTGACATTGTCAAGTGAATGATTGGGAAATGCCTTCGTAAATTAATAAGCATTTGTGGCAAAATGGGTGATTTAATAATTCAATTGCAAAAATAAGTGTTGCAATCAGCTCTACTACTGATTGCCAGAATGTTGCCAATCACTTGTTATGTGCAAAGTAATTGAAAACAGAGTCACATTTACTTCTAACAACAAAATTTACAATGAAAAAATAACCCAACTTTTTTTTTATTTTAAGCATTGCTGTACACAGACAGTTATTTAAGTTTCCAATAGTTTAATCATGAACATTCATCAATATGACATACATGTAGGTCAGAAAGATATTCCATGAATTAAAGTATAATGTTTTTAAAATTACATGCAAATCATAAGTGTGGTTGAAATTGTTTATTTTGTAGTATTTTCTAGGGTTGAATTAAATGCTTTTTGAGATCTAAAGGTACCAGATTAAAACCGATCAAACTTTTGCTGTTGACCCTTTAACTCCCATGAGTGACCATGAGAGATTTTCTCTTTACAATATCAATACAATATCAAGCAAAAAAGTGATGAGAATAAAGAAAAATATCAATTGGGAGATTATTAGTTGATCTAATACTATATTTCCTGAACTAGCATCTTAATAGTGGAGCTCGCATAGTGTGGCCCCATAATTCTACAAAATAGTAGTAACCCATCAAGCTGAAAAAATTTGGATGTACGACCGTACGACCGTACAAGGTGCTACTTTTAACATGCGTGGTCAACTGTACCGCAGGCACGCCAACGCCACGGCTTTGTCCAGTAGTCAGTGCACTGGGCTCCGAGTCGGACGACCCGAATTATAGGAGTCTGTATGGAAATATTTACGACCGCGCTAAGGAATTAAAACATACGTCAAATTCTCAATAAAAGTACCTCACCTTATTTCCAGTGTATCACTTGTTATCTGACCGCTTACTTTGATGAAAAGAACCCATTTTAGCGAGTTATTCATTTCCATTAATCATCTTACAGCTGGAGCTTGGGCTGCCTGTGGTTGAAGTTGTCATGCAAAAGTTGGTAATTTTTATTACAAAAAAAAAAAAGGTACGTGCAGTGAGTTCTTTGTCTCATACCTACAAACTTTATTTAATTCTGCCCAAGGGATTTTTCAGAATTAATTTACAATGTGTATATATAATATAAAAGACTAATGATATAAAATAATAACTTACTTGTACTTGATATAGAAATAACTTAAAATTACTACTACTAAATTAACAATCATAAAAACTAACACTATTAAATATTCTATAGTTATAAGTTGAGAGACCGGTATCCTAGTTCTTCGCTAATTCAGCCTTTGCATGCTTTTTAAATGATCTTAGTGATCGAGCAGTTCTAGTGTTGTTACTGAGACTATTCCACGCTTTTGCTACCCTATAAAAGAAACCACGCTGGGCAGCCGCTGTCCGGCATTTTGGCAAATTTAGATCTTCACTGTTGCGGAGATTGTAAACGTGCGATGTTGAGCGCTTCTCTATTTTACAGCTAATATATGCTGGCACTAAATTGTTAACACATTTATACATCATTGCCACGTCAAGCAATCGAAGTTGCTCCTCTATAGTTAGCCAGCCAAGAGCATTCAAGGCCGGTGTAATATGATCAGGAAATACGCAGAACAGTAGAATAATTTACTAAACACAATAGAGTTAATCATTATATACAGAACTTCCTTGGAGAACAGGTGGCGAACCCTACTTATTTTACATAAACTAGTTTGCAAAGATGACGATAACAATGAGATATGATTATTGAATGCTAAGCCAGAGTCCAGGGTAACACCCAGGTTTTTGGCGGACGAGACAGGGCATAGTTGTTGTCCAAGAAAGGGTACAGTGACGTCAGGTAACTTTGATGCAAGTTGTAGTGTTCCAAGGAGCACAAGTTTAGTTTTATCCGGGTTTATAAGCTGGTGATTTGTTGTTATTTGCCTGCTATCCATCGCTCTAAGGATGTCGTCCGTTACTTATAAGCTCAGCGTTTCCGTTGATTGCAGAGATCGGTTTCCACTTTGATGTGTCGTCAATCGGTTATGCAATGTCAAGTAGTCATTGAACTGACGTAGTTAGTCTCAAATATAAGATTTTCATTGCCTTTCAGCCACTATTACAGCAAGCTTAATCTCGGCAGACTAAAGTAGGTTGTCCTACTACCGCTCCTACTATTTTATTGCGACACAGATTTTAATATCACAAATTAGACAACAACCCACATATAGCATGGGCTAATCCTGGTAAATATTAATAATGAATGCATTTTGAGTATCAGTAAGCTAAAACTGCAATTTCGATGCAATTACATACTCATAGACAACACGAAAAGGTAAAACAGGCAATATCGAAATTCGTCCATTTAAAAAATAGCTGTATTCTAGGTTTACTGCCACCCTACATTTCACACTTCCAGTGTACTGTTCCGCACAATTTGTAACTAAATGTATGTAACTTAAGCTTGATACCCACCTCTTTTTCAAGAATTTTTCACTGAGGCAAGCATGTTGCATGGAAACCACCTCAACTCCTTTCACGTCTATAAAAACTCGCCCTTGATATTTCCTAGCCAATCAGGTTGTAGGAATTCTCGTGGCTACGCTTAATTGAAGGTGACCAGGTACTCTTAACTTACCCCTCCCCATCATTACCTATGACTAGCACATGCGGCTTGGTTAAAACCAATTGGATCATTTCTCAGGGGGGGCCATTCATTTGACAAGCAACGACAAATGAAGTACAAATATTGATAGAGTTTGCGCGTGATATGTATAATAGTGACTCAGAGAAGTTTAATCAGTTTCGTCTTCGTTGAATCACACTGCTTCAAACAAAAAACCACTTATAGGATATTCTACTTTGAAAAGGAAGCCACATCCAGCTCTATTACAAACAAAAGACTTATCCTGATCGAGGTACATGATATTCACTCGTGTCAACTTTTTAGGCGTTTTAAAATTGTTGAACGTTCCAATTTTTTCTCATGGCCAAGTTCAAATTAGCTGTTTATGTTGTGAGTATTAGTCTTCTTAACCATACAATTAGATATATGCATTCTTTACTGGATAGGATACATGATCTTAGTTTTGGTTCAAAACGCCACTCAGATTTTAGGGATATCCCTAAAAATGGATTAACCCTCAAACTGAGCATTAATCAATTATGCAATTAAGCTTTCACCGCACAGAGTTTGAAGACTTTTCCATAGAGGCCTGTTTTTTCTTTAACAGCCCGATTCAAATTTGAAATTTGAAAGAGAATCTCTTTTACTAGCACCAACCAGTGATTAAAAAAAACACAACTATTTTTTAAGCTGAGTTAAACGTGACAATTAGGCTCAGGCTCAAGAGTTTTAGAAATATATATGAGAAATTGATACTTGAAAACGTTTCACGAGCCTTTTCATGATGGAATTATAAGAAACTTCAATTATGCTAAAGCATTTTCATCCAATAATTTGGGATTAGTCCGATTCGATTCTTAGACTTGTGTTTATTTGTATGTGTACGGGCTCTTACACTTCTATGATGGACAGTTTTTCCGCACGTTGTTGGACGACATTATGTTGCGTTAGTTACCCAACAGATTCTGTTAGGAATTTTGTATGTGTAGGCTGAGCTTGTTCTTCTTCAGCTTATTTCAGCTTTTTTCAATTTATGAAAAAAATTTATGCTAGGAATACGAAAAGGAATTTAACCATGAGGATAGATTGATACAGAATTTCTATATTATTGCGGCTCGTTTACTTGTTTGAAAATAGAGAAAAAAAAAATTGTCTAGACGACTAAGTTTCAATAGCAAAGATGCAAATACGAGGGACACATTAAGATCAATATACTTTTGCTTTCTTGTTCCAGGAAAAAAAATTCCGTCAAACACACACAGCTTTGAAAGACATCATGATTAGATAAAGACAAAATGAAAACTCACAATTTAGAAAGAGGACAGAATTTTTTTTTATTATGAATATGGAGATTAGCTTGCACGTTAAACCTAAAGGCTTTAATTTCAACCACTGTATATATTTTTTTTAATTAGACTCAATAATATTCCTATTTCTTAACTAAATTGGCCTTTTAGCTCTCTCTTTTGTTTTCATCAACGGAAACGGAGCCAAGCAGGAGTCGCCTTGAGGCACTCTTAATTGTTTGGTTTCTTTATCTTTTTAAACAAAATCGTTTCGACACTAGCCCTTATTTTGGTGAGGTTCCTCTCGCTTGGTTTGAAAGAATTAGGTGTAAAACACAGTTTTAAAGGCCCAAACTCTTTTGAAGTATCGCGTAATTAAGGTGGATCTACCTTGCACAAAACAAGAGGAAAGAATAGTTTTTCATATGCTAATCAGAAAAATAAGTTCGTTCAAGAGTCACGGGTAGCTAAATAAAGAGTGCTAACAGAACTCGCCATGACGTTATGGTGTAAGGTTTTACTGTATCTAGTTTGGTAATTTATGATTTGGATCAGTAACTCAAATAGTGTGATGGCGCACCTTCATCAGAGGGGCACTAAGTTCGTTCAAAGTCACGGGTATTTTTTAAATGCTAAATGAAGTATGTTTTAAAGAAGCTTCCTTGTCATTGTGGTTCACAGTGTCACAATGTCATGATTGGCAATCAGTTATGATTTCGAGCAGAAACTTGACTCAAATATTGTATACCTTCTCTAGAGAGGCATTGAATCAATTTAATGAGGAACGGTATTTATTATTATTTGTTGTGATCCATAACCCCTGGCTAACATGCATGATTTCCTCGTGATATGAATACTTGATTTTTTTCACTTGCTTCCCTATTTTTCACTCTTAAACGAATTACTGAATTCATCTTTATGCTTTCGTCTCCGATGAAATTTACACTTGCATTATTCAATTTCTGCCCATTTTTTTTCAGTAAGAGAATATTTTTTTTTCTTTTTGAGTGACAATTTCGCAACGCAGTTTTCCTATTTTGGTAATCACTCTTCACTCTTGCGATTACATAATATTTTTCACCTTTGGAATTGAAAAACCGTAAAATGTGATTGCCTAAGATTCCTAAAGGCCTTTAAAGTGTCTTCTGACCGAAACGAAACGTGGCGTCAGATGGAGCTGTAACCTACGTTTTAAAAACGTATTTCATTGACAAAATTGATATGCGCGTACTTTGATTTTATGGCCACCCTCTTTTGAATTTACACAAACGATTTTCATAAATAGTTTTTATGTTGGTCCTAATCGTTTTATTTCTTTCGAACCCAAGTCTTAAACGAGAAAAGTTTAGATTTTTCTTAAGTCTGTTAAAAGCGCGTTGAAGATTATTATCTTTGAAACGAAAAAAATATATATATTCTTTATTGGGGAACCCCAAAGGGTGAGAGAAAAAAAGCGAGAATATTTGTTGAAAGCCTAGGATAGCGATTGAAAATGAAAAAATCGAAAAACTTCAGGGAAAATTCCTCAAGATAGACAGACTGTGTTAGAATTAAAACTAGTGTTTTTCCATGCTATTGGTGAACAATATTTAACTACTCAACTCAGTGTAAGTGGCTAGTGGAGTATTTCCCGAGCCGACACTGAATAGAATAGTTGAATAGTTGTTAAAGTATATATACTAAAACAGTGAGATAATAATTCGATTTTAACACATTTATTCCTGCAACGATTACAATATTTTCGGGCGTAAATCCCGCGCGAATTACTCGGAGGTGAATAAATAAGGCTATTCGATAAAGGTATTCAGAGTTTGAGCCGATCACAGCATGTGTTAAACACTACTCACTGTTTCAGTATAAACTAATTCTTGTTATCTTGATCCCTGTGATTTCACTATTACAGCTATATTGCTTAAAATATTTTCCTATGTTCTATCCTGTAATGAATGAATAAAACCTTTAAAAATAATTTTATCCTCCCATAATTGTTTACATCGCCTGTTATCGGAAACTTTGGAAAAATTGCAGGACTATTAAGTTAATCACTTCGATATTTTCAGCTATCTTTAGAAAACTATCTTTTCAAATACCCATTCAAGTAACTGATTATTATTTTGAGCTAGTGTAGTACCAACGTGTAATAATCTTTAGAAACCGAAATGCAGAGGTAAAAAAAGTACTTATTGAAAAACGTCTTTTGATCCACACTGCTTCGGCCTGAGTCGAGCCAAAACCCTTTACAAAGTTTTATAAGCCCAGAGTGAAATCGTACTCTGCAGTTTAAGATCCTCACCAAAACATTCAAAGGAACTCGTTTTGTCATGTAAATTGTTTGCTTTTTTGAAAAAAAAAATTCAATTTGTCATTTTTTTTTTTCAACATTTAGAACCTTGATTCATCAAAACCCGTTCATCAAAACCATATTTCTCCTTTTTTTACTCGCCCGTATCTTTTTCAGTGTTACTTCATCTTATTATGAGTCAAATTGTTTATATTATCTTGTTTTAATGTGAAATAAGAATGCAAATTCTTGTCCGGACAATTTGTTCGCATTGTTATGTTTGTTAAGTTTGGTGTAAATAGAAGTCGTCTTTTGTGCTCTTTCTGGGACCTATGCATATTGGAGGTACATTGCACAAAGCCGTTCTATAGAACACTACACTAAGATGGTGAAAGATGTTTGATTTTGATAATTTTGTCTTATCAAAGCGCCATAAAGTTCTAATAAAAATAATGATATTGCCCTATCTACTGATGTCCGTATTGTTCAAGGAACAAAGTAGATTTCTTTTGAAATGCTACTAACAGAAACCTAAGTTTCCGCTCTCATTAGTGGCAAGTTTACACCTTGTCATCACATGTCGTTATTGAGGTAACCTTTTGCTGTCTTTCTTTTGGAAAATAGCTTTAGACAAAGAAAACACCTGTTCCTACCACTTTTGGTTTATTTGTACGAGTTATAATCCGATTTCTGGAAGGGTTTAGTTTTTTTATAGCCGAAATGTTGCTATATCATTGCGGTTAGGGGAACTTTAACAAAAAAAAATTTTAAATTTTGTTTCAAGAATTTTCTCTCTAAAATATTCTGGAGATTTTTGGAAAGGAGGTCTCTACCGTCTTCGTACTAAGCACTATTTACACTTTTACAAGCTATTGTTGTATGAGCAAATAAACCATATTTTTTCTAGAAACTTTGAGAGTAAATAAGTATCGATGTTACTCGGTAAATTGAAATTTCTTTATTTCAAATTTATTTTAATTCGATCAGATCTTGACTACAGTGGAATAGAAAGTGCAATTGATAGTCGTTTCGAAAAAAAAAAATCGAAGCTAAACATTTTCACACAGACATCGCACAGGTGTAGATGGTATGATAAGTACTCGTCTGTCTATGATGGACACGTTTCCGGCTAACAGATAAGCCCAAATTACTTTAAAAGAGCTGAGGGTAACTCTACCCAAGCAATACAGCCTGAGTTTCAAACAGAAAAGTTCTCTTTAAGTAGTTGCCGTAAGTATCAATTGAGACTTTGCAGTAAACATTTCTTGTTGTGTCACTTTCATACTTGTGCAGTATGCGAAGTTTGTGGTAAAACAGAGAGCCTCACCCTTCGTCCTTCGTCGACTTTGTCCTGCTAATGAAACTTAGCTGCTTTTTTGCTTTCCTCTGTGCTAACAGAAACAACATCATGAAAGTCTTGATTTGTCTTACCTTGGTGGCTCTGCTTTGTTGCACTGTAGAAGGTAAGCTCTAAAGTTACTATATTTGGAAAGTAAAGTTTTCTTATTCCGACAGAGGGTCTCAATTGAAGGGTATGGATCTTGAGCGGTCGATGGTCGATGGTCGATCACCCACAGAACTTAAGTCGGCAAATTTAGCTTTATTTCTCACAAAATGTCCGATTTTTAAATAATCAAAAGCGCCAATGCTCGTCTAATTTCAAGTTAAAGTGAAATCTTAGTCCCACTTTGCACAAGCACTACAGAATATTTTGCCAGTTTCCTGCCCTCACTCCGACCAAGATGGAATGAAGTTACCATTTCATGGAAAACATGATAGAGAGAAGCCTAGCCAATGAGGTTGGTTGTGCCAACTAAACTTTTCTGATATGAGCATTTGTATACAGGTAAGAAAAGTAAAAAAGGACCAAAGACACAAAAGCAAGAGGGAAAACCGTGCAGTCTTTCAGACATTCCTTGGGGAAAATGTTTTAAAGTAGTAAACTGTCCTTCTTCACCTTCACTCAACTGTGCAGGAGGCCTGAGATGCTGCAGACCTCCTAAAGAAGATAGCAGGTACATTTACAACTTCTTTAAGGGAATTTTTACCACACCAGGGCCACCTATAAACCCCGGCTAAATCACCCTTCTGTAGCAAGTGTTTATGAGCGTTAAAACAAAAAAAAAAGCGGTCAGTCCTCCTTGCCACGTAACACTTGTCGATAAGAGGGTCTTTGCGTCTTGATTGAGGATTGTTGATAGGGACCAAGACAGCAACGGCAACAAGAATGTTTGGAAATAAAAGATTTTCATCATTGGAACAATGCACAGTTTGCATTACTCGGCCATCCTTTCCGAAAAAAAAAACGTAAAATCACCATTTTTTTTTAATCTGAAAACAGCACTTGCGAATGCAAATAGTGCACGTGTCTACTATAAACTTAATATTGCATTCACATTTTACGGTTACTTAGGGGAGATCTGGCGTCGTGAGAGAAGATAAACACAGTGAATTGCTGACAAAATTCACTGGAAAAGCGAAAGTTTATTTTAAGGGAACTTTCAGTGCTTGGCTTTGCCTTCGGAACATCCTGATCTCCCATCTGATCTTACTGAACTAAAAAACTTCTTGTTACTTTTTCTTTAAATCTCAGTGAGGAAGACACCAATGCAAGTGAGGGAGATACAGCGTATGACAAATTCCTGATGGACATGAAAAAATATTATCCCTAGAAGAGCCAGACCGTTTCATGCCGTCGTTTATTATGAACATGACCAATATAAAGTTGTATAAGGGTTTCAACTAAAAAAATTTTTTGTTGTGTTCATTTATGTTCAAACTTCATTAAAATTGTAAATGTAACAAAGCCAGGGTTTTTACCTGTATTCTAACTTTTTCCGTCTGGATCTTCGTTTTATTTTTCGTGGCACCATTGGGGCACACTCATTTTTTTGATCCCCACCTAAGGCTGCGGGTCTCCCGCATTGGCAGTCAAGTTTTTACATTCCCCCTTTATAATCTGTTAGCGAGAACTGATCCCTCCTCTGTTCCCCCAGAAAACCATGCGATCCCCCATGACCATCCGACTCCCACCCCCCAGGCGATCAAAAATACCAGCGAAGTCCTTTTTAACTTTGCATTAAAGAGTAGTGTATTAGTGAGGTAACGTGACATCTCTGGACCAGTTAGATGACAAGAAAAGGATTTGTCATCATGCACTCTTATTAGTCGAGGCTGTAACATGATACAAACTGCTCTCTTAACTTAACTTAAAAGACTGCTCTCTTACCCTAACTTAGCAAACTGTTCTCTTACCTTAACTTGGCAAACTGCTCTCTCATCTTAACGTAACAAAGTACTCCCTTAACTGGCTTAACAAATAGCTTTATGTCTCATTTTGTTTCCCTTACATCTCCAAGAGGACCGCAGTGGCCGTTTGCATTGGGTTAGTGTAACTAGCAGGGGTTCCAATTTACAAGGAGTGAGTTGGAGTGGCGTGCGCTAGCGAGGAAAATCGTGCAAGTCTCATTACATTTTATTCCTTGATCGAACATGAGTTTAATCGAAAGTTCGGTTTATTATAAAGTGAAACAAAGAATTGCACCGCGTTCGCCCCCTATCGAGTTCGCCCCTTCGAGTTCGCCCCACCTTATGCCGTGTTCGCCCCCACACTTTTCGAGTTCGACCCCATCAAGTCGAGTTCGCCCCTTGATTGAGTGATATCCAGATGAGTTGATTTGTGACGAAGGCACTAGCGGAATGTGCCAAATGTCACGTCAGCGACGACCATTTTGAATTTCGGCAATTGCGTGGAACCTGCTTGGGAACTGGGTTGACGGAATCAACTAAATACTCTGCGTGGGATCTGGGGTTACCAGAAATAACTGTATACACTGAACTTGTGATAAAGAGAACCACACGGTTTATCTAACGAACACGAAATGTGGTGATCGTAACAACCAGACTTGAGAAGATGCAAACCACGCTTTCATCGCGACAGTATTGCTTAGGTTGTTAGACTTGTACCCGTTTAGCTTTATTTATGAAATTAAGACTGAAGAATTTACTCATCAACTTACGAATCAACTCATCTGGATATCACTCAATCAAGGGGCGAACTCGACTTGATGGGATCGAACTCGAAAAGTGTGGGGGCGAACACGGTATAAGGTAGGGGCGAACTCGATAGGGGGCGAAAGCGGCGGATACCGAAACAAACTAAACCAACAAACAGGCAAACACTAAAAAAAAAACGAAAAACAGGATACTTGGCGAATTCTTGATAAACTAAAAATGGTAAGGAACATTAGCGAGCCATGTCTTGCAGAGAAATGATATCATGGAGCTAGGGAATACGTTAGACCCTGTAGTGTGAGCATTTGGGAAATGATTGGCACGTTTGAAAACAACTACTTTTATGTCATACTATTGTTCTGTCTGTTAACAGAGTGCATTGAAGAAAAAAAAACCGCCGTGCTCTTTCATGACCCTGGTGAAATACAAAACCTCACATAAAAAATAGATCAAATACTATGCTCTCTAAGCTCAGCTTGTATATAGAAAAATACTCAGGACGTGCTTTCTAATTTAAGACAACTCCTACCGGGAACACCGCGTTGGTGGATTTGTAGTAAGAAAGATGGAGTTCTTTACAGTACTACTGTTCACCGTGGTTTATTTAAGTTCTTTTATCGATGCCCGTGATGTTTATCCTAGCCGTAAGTAACAATTTCACGTCTTAATTCATATCTTCATACCACAATATTTTGTCATCATTGTTAATTTCATCTCCTGGAACTCACACACATAAATTGTACGAATACTTACTTGCGCGCGGGCCTGTAATCCGCGCTAGAATTTATGAGCACAGTCTTTGGTACAAAAATTGGTGCAACATTATACTTTAAATTACACTTTAAATTTCTTCAAATTTGAGTCTGGATAATTATCTTATCGAAAAAATGTAAAATAGGGCTTTTTAAATTCTTTAGAATACTTCTGATTTCGCTCATCTGGTCATGAAAGACATGTAAGAAGCAATGTGGTGTAACAATAGGCGCAGACCCCTTTAATGACAACCGGCTTGAATGCAAGTCACTTTCGTTGTCTAAAAGATCTAGAACATGTTGAAAATAGTACATGCTAACATCGAACTCCTCAAATCCGACGTTTTGGCCTGTGTCGTTATTCCTTCTTGAATAGTCTTCCTCCTACAGTACGCCGAGGAATGAATAAGGCAGTTAAAAAAATTACTCGTCACTGTATTTTTTTCCGAAAAATTCAAACCATGAAAGCATGAAGGCTTCATTATTACCTTTCCTTACCTTGTTTTTTTGTTTGTTTGGTGCAGTTTTTGACGACGTTGTAACGCAAAGAACTCTTGTTTAACTCCTTAAGCCTCAGTAATAACCTGCATCTAATTTTTCTTTGCAGTAATACTGCTGAATCATTACTTAGGATCAAAAGAATAAAGACAATGATCTTCAACCTAATTAAGAAGCTTTGATTGTTGCACAAATTCTCCTTATCAGCACAAAAGGAAATGTACAGAGAGGAGTATGGAGAATATGGATACTAAAACTTAGAAAACTTATTATTACCATAATTTAAATTCATTTTTAGGGGAGCGGGATAAAACTCAAGTTACTTACAACAACAATTCAATATCGTCCAAAGGCGAAAGGTGCGATCCTCTTTTAGCACATCTGTCTTATGATATATTGTAAAAGTAACAGCCTATTGCACTTTGATGGTTATTGTTAAACTGGAAGGTATCGGCGAAGCCCTATGCACGAAGAAGAGAAAAAACGAGTGGAGAGAAAAATTAAATGAGCGCAAAGCCGGTGTCCCATTTCAAGGGCGCGGGTTAAATATTGCATAATTGTGCAATTCCTGAAGAGCAAATACATAGTCGTCCCAGATGTTTGTCTAATACGATATTACACTTTTTAATTTTTAATCGGAATTCCATGGGGAGACTGGTGGGTACAAAATTCGGCTAGCCACTCTAAAGGTATATCTCTCTTAAACAGTTGCGTGGAGGCAAAACCATCCGCTGACCAGCGCCTTGCAAAAGTTATCTGCCATCCATACCGTCCAATCGCCAGAAAGGTAGATAAAAACGTGATGAGGACTGAGGTTTGCAGGTCGATAGTGGGTGATGATCTGTTATTCGCTACACCGGCCGAGCAAGAATGGCGTGAGAATCTTTTCGTGACGTACACAATACGCTCACGAGTTGGACAAGTACCACGCATGCCCGAATCTCCGAGTCGACTGCTGACCAAGTTTTGTTGGCAGCTTATCGTACACATGTACTGCAGATTCTTTTTACCAAAATGTGACATGACGTCATCCAGACCTCGGGCTCAGCCTATTTGTAGAGATGCGTGCCGGGAATTTAAGAACCAGTGTCAGAGGGAATGGACTCACGCACAAAGGAAATTCAAGAGTGTGTCGTGGGCGGTGCAGAAACTTGCCTCTGGGATGGAGAGAAGTTCTTCGCTCATGTGGTGTAGGAACCTGCCCAGACGAAGAGGACCAGATATTCCAGAATGTTATTATCCTAAAATGTTGAAAGGTATTTCTTATTTATTCATTTATAAGCTGCATGTGCTACTGGTTGTGATGAAGTTCAGCGAGTGAGTGATCTGGAAGTTAATCAACGGGGGAGATGCGCCGGTAATTTGTGTTCTTATTCAAAGAGTAACAGAAGGAGATTTAGAAAAATAAAATAGGAAGAAAATGTCAATCAATATTATTTTCAGATTGTTATAGTTTTAGTTAACTGATGGTCCATTCGCTAAGCTCTTTTTCCCCTTAGTTTCAATTTGATTTTCTCGCTTCTCGTTTCAGAAAAGAAAGAAAACCCCCGACCGTTTACGGGTAAGTACACGGTGTGTGTCTAAATAACTCGAGCTCAATAGCATTTACAGAAGGTGAAACGCTTTCTTAAATCCACATGATGTTCTAAACATCTAGGCCCATATGTTTAAATATTGGATACCGCTATCAACGGATAAATCGCCATCCAGCGGATACGTGTCTACGTACTGCGTTATTCACTTTGCTCGTTATCCACCCTTCGATAGATAGCAAGTGAGACTGAAGTCTTTGTCGAAAATATGCTTCCATAATTGGTGAAAAACCTCTTAGAAACTTTTTTTTTGAAATTCTGAAAAACGTACCGTGGGGAATATTCAGAGAATGGCAATGACTTAAACCCATAATTCCTATTTGGCGATGTTCATCAAATCCCTTGTCCGTCACTATGCAATTATTTCGTAGGTTGCCAAAACACACACGTAGTACAAAGATGACCCTAGATAATAGCAGAGAACACGCCCCTTATCAGTCCGTCTTTGCTGTTTCATTGTATCGGCTTTGAGGTCGTTCTAAAGCTCAACCAGTTTCAAGCTAGTCAACCCCTTCCCACCCACATCATCCTTAGCGGTTTAATTTATTGATCTCTAGCGCCAGCGTCTCTTTCTGCTCGTCAGTAAACTGCGCTGCCCAAACATTGTAATCTGTGTTTGATATCAATGCTGATTACCGCTAAAATGATGAAATACAAAAATACTTATGTACATACGTAAGACTTTGTTTACGGAGAGTAACACTAAACAGGTAGAAATTAATAATAATAATAATAATAATAATAGTAATAATTTATAGACTTATAAATAAGACCAGTAAGCTATTTACAAGGCGCAGCTAAGGAGTTGAACTTGCGGCTAACGGGCTTGAACCCGGGACCAGCGGCCTAACCACTCGGTCACAGTGCCCCCTATTTGTAGCGGTTAGTTAAACAATTCCTCGAAATGGCAAGGCCACCCTCAGTAGCTTAAAGAAATTACAGATAACAAAAGAAAGCCTCTAACGAATTAATCGATATTTTAGACACTTGTTTCTATGATGAAGGTCGGACATACAACGGCAGTGTGTCTGTAACACGGTCCGGTCACAAGTGCCAGTCCTGGAATTCCCAGTGTCCTCATCGGCACCACAGAACACCAGAAAATTATCCTGAACTGAATGGTGCTGGCAACGCATGTCGGAACCCTGGTGGTCAGGCCCCTCACGGTCCCTGGTGTTACACTACAAATGTAACGCAGAGATGGGAGTATTGCAATGTGATCAAGTGTAAAACACTAAAGGAAAGCAAAGGTATGCTTATTAAATATTATCTGAAGCTTACAAGACTCAAGTGTACCTTATATTTCAGACTTGCAACCAATCATAGCTCCTACCAGTAATTAAATGCTATATAACGTTCATTATGCGCTTCATGAATATGGCCGGATTAGTCCGATATCTGCGACAGGAGGTATTTCTTCCAAGAATTCCTATTCCCCGAGCGAAGCGATAAAAGATTAAAGAATTAATGTCAAATGCATTAGTATCTCCATCACGTTGCGCTGTTCGGTTAGTTAGTGCGATAAACTCTTAAACATAGATAGTCCCGCTCAGTATCACACTAGCTCCAAACACTCTAACCGGCTACGCGTGGCGTTGATAAGCAAAAAAGTGACCAAGTTAAATATGAAAGTAATGAGTCAGTCTTCTCCCAGCCTATGTCTTTCATGGACCTTTAAGCAGCATCTTATGCCCATTTCTTTTCTATCTTTTCACAGGATGAGAAAGTGAAAGAAACGGCCACCAAACTGTCTCCTTCACTCACCCACCCACCCACTCTCTTTAAAGAAAATGTACATAGTGATCAGAAAACGTAATAGTAGCCTGCGTTGCTGGCGGTCTGCGGTTTTGGGAGCAGAGAAGAAAAATGAAAGACCTTTCATTACTTTCTCCGCCGCCAAAACAGCAGACCGCCAGCAACGCAGGCGACTAAAAGACTTGCATAGCAATAAAAGGAGATGTTTGACAATGGTTTTACCTCTTTCTCAATTGGCGCCGTGTTAAAGAAAAACTGTTGTTATGGTTTCATCAATTAATTCGTGACATGCACCGGCGTTATTCAGGTCTGTCGTGGCACACAAAGTGAACTTCATCGTGACGGAGAACTTGAGGAGGGGGATGGGGGGGGGGGGGGGGGGTGTGACTTAACGGTTTTGAGCCAGCCATTCAACCGACCATGGTTTTCTCCTTGGGTGATCTTGGCACTTGTTTCAACATAAATCTTTTGAATAAATCCATATGCCAGATGAAATTCCCTGAGATGAATGATTAACCACAATCTTTACAACTCCTCTTCTTACCTAAGGTGGTGACGGGAAGGAATTTTATCTTTAAGAGACTTAGAGTAATTAGACCTTACCGCGAACTTTTCTAAAAGCGTGGAGACTACATAATATGATAGTGGCTAAAAGAAATTGAAAGTTGCAGCAGTACTATAAAACCTCTCAGGCGAAGAGCTGAATCGGAACTATCAGCTATTCGAAGACGTGCTTCTGTTGTATAAGGACATAACTTTACTTTCATTGCATACTTCCCAAACGTTAGTCCGAAATCTACATTTTTACATCTTTTTGGAAAAATTTTCAACTTCAAGATGAGACTAACGTAAATACACTTCTTTGAGTGGGGTAGAACGGTTTCAGACAATTCGGTTTTGTTTTGTTATCACATAGCAATTTATCATTCAGCGTGTCAGCGTGTTACGAAAGAAGATGAAAGAGAAGTAGCTAATAATAGAGTATGCTTACTTTCAGTCACAGCTTCCATCCGAAAACGTAACTTAATATTAGGAACACCAATGGAGAAAACACATTTTAGATAACTGGAAAAAGAGATGGCCAAATCGAGGTGAAAAATCAAGCTTATGCTTTTTCCTAGTAGCCTTCAAAAGATTTGAATGCAATTAAAACAATTAAATTATTTTATCGCTACAAATTCCCATAATTAGATAAATTTATAAGCTCCGGTTTCCACCGCAAATCCGAAACTTTACGGAAGGGTGTGACGCGAAGAGGTCACGAAATTCGTGCTTGATAACTAATAGTGTTGTTGGATTCTGCCGGAGTTGAACAAAATGACCGATAGCCGATTCAGAAGGCTGCTATTGTGTTTTATGACCATATGGACTGTGGCGTTAGGACAAACAGGCAACTATTCTGTCGTCAGAGGTAAGGGCTAGAGGAAGTTATTCGACATACTTTAGAGCTTCTCAAAGTCAAATTTCACTGATAAAAATATTTGGGAGTACAAATTTGTTTATTCGAATTTTCTGATTCCGAACTATCGGCCAATGGACCGTTTGCTTAGGAAATTTTGATCATCGGCTCACTTGATCTCTTTGGCGAGTTTTCAGTTGGAACAACAGAGAGCCACGACAGTTAGTTCCATGCATTTTACAAGCGTTTTTTCGTATGAAGACGACTCCATGTCAAATCTATTCGTGTTCCTTTCCAACCTCCGGTGTTTGTTGTTGGCCTGCTTGTTGTCAATCTCTCATACATTGTACGCCCTTAAATAATCTGTAAATTGGATTTTTGTTCTCTAAATTTTCAAAGTACCAAAACCTGAATACTGTTACTGCTCTTTTCAAACTTTCACCGAAAAAACGCTGATCGGCGAAGTACAGACACTGATTATCAAAACATTCATTAATGTCTGTCTGGCAGGAAAAAAGAAGGCTTCCATTCAGAAGTAGACTTTAAACAGCTTTTCTACTTAAGGTGGTATTATAGTCGATCAAGAGCCACAACTGTACTGAAAACGAATGTTTGGCAGACATCACAATCCCCATTTCGCCAGAATATATGCTTTTCTAATTTGATTAACCGATACTACTAGCTTTGAATGACTTACTTTCATTAAGTATCAGGTGAAACATCTTCAATTTGGGGTCAAAATTCTAGAACAGTTCTTTTTTTTCATCATTTGTTAAGACTTTAAGGCATTTCATTGTTGAATAAATTCACGAAGCATCTCGCCACTGGACTAAATGCTTCATTGATACTAGGACCAGGCTCGAACGAACATTACGGGACCGCCAGGATTAAAGTTACTACGTAGACGTGTAATACAGTCGATATCATACCTTAATATTACATAACGCATCCCTGATGTGCACGATTTGAAGCGTGACTCATTGAGAGGTTTCTGATTACTGTCGAGCTTCACCAGGGAGATTCTAAAATCGTCTTTACCTCAGATGGTGACTTGCGTAGTCGCAGAGCGATGCATCTCGTCCTAACTGCCTTGTCCTATTAGAGACCTCTAATAATATATCTTTCTGGCCCCTTCCCCCAACCCATCTCTCCAGTAAGACATCCTCTCCCCACAATTTCTTCTAGAATGTATCTCTTTTATGTATTTAGATCACGAAGGAAACGAAGAATTCATAACCGTGAATAAAACAGGGTACGTAAGACTTAGGTTGTGTTCTATTGGGATAAACCCTTTAACCACTTCCACCCACACGTCAGTATGCATATGTTCCATACTGATCTCCATAGCAAGGTGCTATGGAGAGGAAAATTTGTTTAATATCAAGAGCTTTTATAGTTTGAGATCATTTCCTCTATTCCCCTTACCTTAAAGTTCTATTCAGGGGTGATATTGTAAAGAGAAATTAGATGCTAATCACTCTTAGGGGTCAAAGGGTTAAACTGCCTCTGGATCAAGTTGAGGCGGTTGTAGTCTCCCGACACAACACTCAAATAACCCTTTTGGTTGAAACGCAGAAACTCCTGGGAATATCTATCACCGGATTTTTCCCTAGTAACTCGTCGAAGGATGACATTATGGCGGCTAATTCCAATCTTGTGGCGCAATTCCTTCGCTTTTTCGCCTTTTTTTCACGCCTAAGACTTCTTTTACTCCTTGCCTGTCCATGTCCAGGTGGTATCGAAATATCACGAATAACGCGTCATATTGGTTTTGTTTACAACATGAGTCAAGGCCGAAAACTGAGAAGTATTTTGAGGGAGTCGCATTTTCTACGGGGAAAATGGGAAGGGAACCAGTCGTCGTCAACAGAGAAAAAAGGGAGGGGAGACTGCGAATTAACTGCCAACGAGGGGGGATAATGTAGAGCCCTACGGGAGGGGGGATCCGTTGAATTTTGTCGTGCCACAACCAAAATCCTGCGACCCCTCCCCCCGTTAATCAATACTGACAGAACAGCTTTTTAATTTTTTAAATATTTCTGTTTTAGCAATATCTCATGTGTTTCTGCTCAACCCATCCCTAAATCACAAGCCTACTGCAAGCCACATCGTTACAAAGGAAGTAGTGGTGTTTGCGCGAGTATTGTCAAAGATCGCAATGTTTATGGCTCATCATCGCATCAAAGGAAGATGGAAAGTAGTCTGTATAACTTCAGAATGGCAAAGGCTTACATTCTTTCCAAAGGTGATATCTCTGATAGATGCCTTCGCACTGTGGATCTGGTTTACTGCAACCACTACTTTCCAAAGTGTGATGACACGTCATCAAAGATTCTTCCAGTTCCAGTCTGTAGGGAGGCCTGCGATGTTATGGTACAGAGGCATTGCAAAGAAGAGTATCGTCGCGCTAAGGAAATTAACAAGGTTCTACAGGACTCCCCTGCACACGGGCTTGGATGGAGTTTTGAATTGCTTAACTGCTCAGAGTTCCCTTTGAGAAACGGTGGTTCTATTCCAGAGTGTCATTATCCTGAGGAACTCGAAGGTATTTTGCTCTGCGAGTTTGATATCTGTCAACCAAATCGCCCCTGTAAATGAAACAGTTTGCAATAAAATATGGTGGGAGAGGTAACAGGTTGGGTAGACGAGTTAGGTTGAAAGTTGTAGTGTGAAAAAGTATTATGTTTAATTAAAAAGCTTTGACGCAAGAAGCGGGAGTCGATGCGGTATAAAAAGGAACTCAAAACTGGAAAAGTCTTTTACTTGTTACACTTGGCGTTTGAAGATCATGAGCACGAGGTGCTACCAAATCAGAGCGGGTTTTCTTTGTGGTAACTCAGAGTCTGCATAAAAGGAAAAAACGAGAAAAGCGGCTGCAAGTTTAAGGTTTTTCAGTGAATGATATGTACAAGCCTTTGCAACCACCTGTTTGAGAACAGAAGCTAGACCACTGTTTTATCAGCTTTTTATCCTGGCATCACTCAGGTGATTTGTAAAAGAAGGACTCAAAATAAACTGATTTCGTCCTTTCTGCCACCCAGTTCATGCCATGTGATGATTCCTCTTGGAGATTAGAGTTCTTCCACTAGTACAAACTCAAATGCAATCTGCTACGTGTGACGGATTGTCCCGTTGTATTCATTAAAACGAATTATCACCGATCTAAATTGGGTGAATTCACCGATTTCTGGTTATACCCAGAACCCTCCACGAGATGTTTACTCCCTTTAATTGATCTTATGTCAATTTCTCAATTTAGAAAAAAACGCGTTGGAAGGAGACTTCAGTGGTAAGTAAGCCCTTTCTTAAGAGCTTATTGTTGAGCGAAAGCTTTTTCGTAACAAGACCTTCATATTTATAATCTATTTGAACAGATAGGTGTTTCTATGGTGATGGTCAATCATACCGTGGAAATGTATCTGTGACACAGTCCGGTTACAAGTGCCAGTCCTGGACTTCCCAGTGCCCTCATCGGCACCACAGAATACCAGAAATTTTCCCCGAACTGAGTAACGCCGGCAATGCATGCCGGAACCCCGGAGGACAGGCCCCTCTCGGTCCTTGGTGCTACACCACTAATTCCACAGTTCGTTGGGAATACTGCAATATCTCAACTTGTACTCCAGGTAAGATTACTTCATTTGTTTCAAGAAGATTATTTGCTGAAATGGTATCACACTACATAGGACTAAGGTCAACGCGCCCAAAGAATGTTAGGACAGCAAGCCCGGTTGCCTTGTTGCTACCGAATCGAGCCATATAACAAACTGCGTTTGTCATAGGTTGTGGCATACTAAAGTCAGCAAAGGCTTTAATTTCGTGAAATTTCCACCTTTATTTGCATTTACAACATTATCAACATCATCTATAATTTTAAAGAAGTACTAATTACTGCAATACTTAAATTCAGCACATTTGGTTCTGAATGATTCTGAAATTCTTAATTTCCACGGAACTAATTTTTCATCAAATGATAAAGGGGGACAGTTTCTGAAGAAACTATGGTGCTGCGTCGGTGGGAGAGAATAACAGGGTACTGGTGTAGTTCCATTTTCTGCATAAAAACGCACACAAAACCCACAATTCCTCCATTCGCTCTAACGAAGGGTTAACGCTCGAAACGTTCGCTTTTAAACTCTTTACGGTGGCCAATTTACATTATAAACTCAGTTGATAGTGCCAAATTACCCTAGTTTTTTTTTTTATCAGGTGGGTACTAGTTGCTGAGTTGTTTCTGAATTTGAGCAGAATCGATTATTTACCTTATTTTGATTATTATCAATAGTGTATCTTCATTTTCCTATCCCCCTTTATAATGCTACAGAAGACGCAACACTGTCCAACTGGAGTCCTTTCACCAAGTGTTCAGTATCTTGCGGGAACGGCTGGACCACACGCAATCGCACTTGTACTAGACCACGCCTTGGCGGGAAAAATTGCTCCTCTCTCGGTGCACTCTTTGAACGGCAACCATGCAGCCTTCAAAATTGTCCCGGTAACTAAAAACCCATAATTCTCTACTTCTGCCTCTTTACGATATAAAGATTGATAAACTCCCCCCTGATCTGACACTGAAACGTTGAAATAATACAATGAACCTGTACATTATGTTTGTACTTCTGTGCTTGATTGGGCTTTTGGGTCATGCAAAAAAGTTTTACCGGATGATTGAAATAAAACGAATTTATGTTATATGATAATCTAATTTCCAAATAAGGGTCAACGAGATGGATCAATAGATATGCAATCAGAGGCCTGGTATCTATTTATCACTTCCTTTGAGACTGAAGTTCATTCTTAATACACTTCCATTTAAATAAATGAACACAAGAATATTGATTTTCCTCAACTACTGTAACTTGTTCACTATAATTCATTTTAGAGAATGTCGATAATATCGAGGAAGTACCAATGGATAAAAAGACATTAGGTCAGTACTTTACAATATCTGTACTTCCAAGCGTGAGAATGAGAGTTGAATATTTTTTAATATTAATATTTGTTGGTTCAATCTGGACTCACGTGAGTTCAAATGCTATTTCTCGACAAGTGATAGCAAGGTGGTTTAGTCGGGATCTCGATCGAATGTTGGGACCCAAGTTAGCCTCGACCGTGTTTGATTTCTTCTGATTGGGTGAGGAGGTGTAGAATGAGGCCAATGAAAGAGCGACTTGAAAAAAACAAAAGCAATAACGAATTACAAGTTGCTTTGACATTCAATTGAGACTTGGGTGACTGAACCATGTGACTGAGGGCGAGCTATTAAATACAAATCTATAAACAAATAATAACCACAAACTACAGGGTTTTATACCTCAAAAAACATAGCACTCTCTTTCCAGGGCGGCAAGAGGTATAGAGAATCTTAGGAAAAACTCTTTGTGGCTGCTTTTGTCAATTCTATTAATGCTACTGAATGTTTCACTATTTCTATATCATTTCAGGGCTGAACTTCACGTGGATCATCATACTCTCAACCATTGGATCAGTCCTATTCATAGTCAGCATAATTCTGGTCGTTACGTTGGTCAAGAAGCGTAGTAAGTGAAGCTGAATATTTCCTCGTCAATCTGAGGGTTTTTTTTGGCAATTCCATACTGATTTGATTTAAAACCTTTTTTTTTCATCAGCAGGTCGTAAGCCAAATAACCCTAACATCCAAGATGAAGAGGAGATAACAGTTCGCTTCGGTGAAGTTTTTCCAGCAAATGCGACAAGTAATTGCTATCCCATTCCTGGTATGTATGACAATCCACTGAAAGCTTTGCCTCCTCACCCATGGATAAAAACAGGATCAAAAGCCGCTAATAAGCAAGAGATACGAAGATTGCCATACGGAAATCTCGACCACCTGGGGAGACAAGCAGTCAATCCTCTCCAGTACCTCTTTTATCAGCCTCGTTATGAAAATGAATTAGCTGATAATACAACCCGAGATGTGATTTATATAAGGCCTGGGTACGACAAGTTGATGTCCACCACAAGGAAAAAGAGGCGGGAAATTTATAGAGGTGAGGGTACGCGCTTAGCATGCGAGAAAGCAGACATGTCTGTATATGATTCTCTCATCCGCGAAATCAACCTCAAGTGTAAAAGTCGGAGAGAAGATTTGACTGACTCAGATGAAGATGATGAAAGGAATATCCGTGTCATTATGGAAGAGCCCTCTGGCGACGAAAGGAGCCCAACTTGCTCAACAGATGAAGGTGAAAATACAAGAGACTCGACGGACTTATCTAACAATGGTTATAAGGTTGACCTCGAGAATGGTTGCATTGTAAATGACTGGAATACATCCGAGGGGGAAAATGAGGAACAAAATCTAACTTTAACGGAAAGAAATGATAATTTGTCACCGCGTTCCCAAGCTGCCTTAAAGATGGAAGATAAAAGAGGTTTATTTCAGTTTTATAGCGCCAGTGATCCATCTCAGAACACTGAACAAGAACAATCGGCCATTTGATGTTTGCAGACAGGGAGAACTGCAAACGGAAATGAGAAATGAATCGAATAGTTCAGTTTAACACGTATTTGTATTTGTGGCAAAAAAAAACACATGAAAGCAAAGGTATGTCTGAGAGAACTGAAGGCAGCGCGGCTCGCAATGCTTAATAACAGAAGTGCACCTTGCACGCGTGATCAAAAGTCTGAAATGTTTGAGTGTTATTAGTACTGAGCTGTGGGCGTAACATTCAATTAAAAAAATTCTCAATCATTGACTTTTTCCTCACATCCTCGACTCTGTCAGTGTTTCATTCATATAGATCTATGAACTCCATGATCCGCTCTTGCATCCCGTGCTACACATAAAAAATGTAACGAAACAAGCGGTTTTTATCAGACTTAATGACATAAACTGAAAGGAAAAAAAACCATGGGGCATAAACTTCATTAAAGCAAACAAGACTCGAGGCATAAGCGGAATAACTGACGAGTTAAAGATAATCAGTTGCTCTTCTATTCCTTGGAGTTATTAGTCAAGAGGATTATTCCATAGACTGAAAATTAAATCAGAATAAGAAACATCAGGGAAGCATTAAGATGATGGCCAATTTAACAGTTTCACTTTATATAGCAAGAGCCCGTTGCATGGGTCTCGCATCGATAAATTACATCGCTTACAAGCCTTTTCAGTCGTGTTCAGGAACGCCAAAGAAGAGGTCTTGCCATTGCACTTCTTGCAGGTATGTTTACGAGCATGATTATACGCTCTATGGAGGGTATTGTTTACCCTTTAACTCCAATGAGTGACCAAGACTGAATTTCTCCTTACAATTTCGAAACAACATCAAGCAGACAAGTGATGAGAATAAGGAAAAATATCAATTAAGGAATTATCAGTTGATCAAACACGAAATTCTCCAATATAACATCATGAGAATTTTATGACAGACAGTAAGGAGAATTGCTAATGAGATCTTGGGGGTGAAAGGGTTAATGCAGATTTAAATGGCAAAACCGTACACAGTCCATCGACAAGTTCCCGTCCCCTAACCCTATTGCAGAGCGGCTCTTGTTGTTCTGAAAGATGATACAAAAAAAAAGCAGTTTGCTACTGAAAAATACACCCAATATCTTGTTGTTGGGCACAAAAGCCAGCTTGATAGGTTTACTCAGGGAGGCAGATTGACGAATATAAAATCTAAGAACATCTAAAGTCTAAGAACATTATGCAGTGTTCTGTAGACGATCGTCGACATACATGCAGCTTTCCGAAGTGTCTGAAAACAATGAATCACGTACATAGAGTCTTGCGCCATATTCAGGGAGATCAACTTTCAACTGGAGTAAGAATCAAATACGTGAACATGTGTAATCATACACTAAGTAATTTCAAACGCCCCCAGAACTTTCACACAAAAATTTGGGCTTTTCATTAAGTGACAGCCTTCACGTTGAGATGACAGATACTTTTTCATCGCAACAACAGTAAAGAAAAATACAAATAAACGGCCTCTTTGGTACATGCAGCATATCTATCTCTCCTGTTGACATAAGATTTGTATCGAACATTCTCGCACAGTTAAAGCTGCCCTGTCTTTCTCCTTAAAAAAAACGGAAAATCTAGCCATTAAATGCATTGCAGAGTCTAATTATTTCACGTGGGGAAAGAGTGGACAAAGTCTTAAAAATTAACTTCACCAAGCTACTGAAGCGGTCAAAGTTGACATATCCGCTACACCATACAAAAGCCCTAATTTCTTATATTCTTTGTTACATTTTCCCTACAGATAAAACGTCTGCCTCGATTAAACTCTGTAAGATGACTGTAAGAATGCGTACTTTGGTTAGATCAAGCCTGGGTAGAAGAGCGTTACGCAAAAAGGGAAGAGGACAATTGAAAACATAATTTTTCAAATGCCTAACAACATTTTCCTTGCAAATAAAATACCTGGCTTTATATCAGAAGCTTCGTAAGTTGACTGATGAAATACCCTAATTTGGTTGGATCATTTTTTTTAATCACAAGACGAATTTAAAGTTAAATAAGCAGCATTTGAGGGCTATACATTATTCATAAAAATAATGAACTACTTTTGTTTCTTCTTTTTCTGCTCTTTTTTCGACTTCTTCAGAGACTTTGTGGCCTTGATGGCACTATCAATGAATTCAAACTCAGCAGGCTTGTCTGTTTCGTCAGAAAGGCGGTTCTTTTTCTTTTTCTCGGTCTCCACCTTTTTGCTTGCATACTGACCCTTTTTCGGTTTCTTTTCTAAAGAGGCATCAACCGACCCTTTCGTGTCATCAACGTCTTCCTACGAGAAACAAGGCAAAAAAAAAAACAACACATCGTCGTCGCTAGTACTTACGGATCAACCTACCTCTCCCCTAACTCAACAACAGTCAATTAATAACAATTAGAGTTAATGTCGGGTTAGGGGAGGTGTGGGCGCGCAGTTGCTCGGACACTGACGCTGCTCCGCACTTACTTAAAAGCACACGACCTATGAGAGAAAAGTTCCTAGTCGGAGCACTCGATTCCAACCAATAAACACTGGGCGCAACCCTTTTACACTTTGGCTACCACCTTTCTATTTTTCCTAGAATAGAAATAATTCCGAGGTTGAAAAATATTTTGTCCTGTTAGAGCATACTTCCTCTGAATCAACAGCATCTTCCCCTCTTGCTGTGAAACCCAGTGCCGCCATTTCTCGGCCGAACTTTCTGGACTTGCTGTCTTCCACCAGCTTCGCTTTCTTGGTATGCTTAATATGCTCTCTCTCCTCTAAAATGTCTTCCAAAAATTTTCTTTTCCTTACTGCCTTTTGCTCCTTCTCGTGCCAGGTTTTGTCTTTCCTTTTAAAGTGCTGGGCGCCACAATTTCTGAGCACAATTCTGCCATAGAAATTACCATTGAGCTGTTGTTCACTAATGAGCAGCTCTTGGATAATGGCTTCCTTATATTTCACCTCTGCTTGTCTCCAACAAGTTTCAACAACATGGCTACCTTGTTTTTCACACGCAAGTCTCACAAAGGTCCCCTGAAAGATAGAGACAAGATTGGTCTTCAATTCTTCATTGGGTACCAATGGTTTAATCGACAGAATTTAATTTAACCCTTTACACCCTAATATCAGAACGTATATTCTCCATACTGTTCTCTATACATATCCAAAGGTTACTGACAAGGAGAATTTGTTTAAGAATCAAATACTTCTTTAGTGGGTGATCATTTTCTTTATTCTCGTGACCTTAATGTTGGATTCAGGGATGATATTTTAAGGAGAAATTAGATGCTTATCACTCTTATGGGACAATGGGTTAATAATGATATACATTTACATTGGCCCCTTTGGGTCTAAAATTTAACGAATCACCCAATGTATGTTTGAAACTTGAGGAGCTTAACAGCTCTCAAATTTGTTGGAGTTTATTATATGCAAAATGATATGCAAACGATGTTTCTGGAACACTAAGCCTTGGCTGTATATCTGATCAGCTTTAGTCTATGGTATTTTATGCAACCGAGCAATTCTCAAATAAACATCAAAAGTGATCCAGGATTGCATCAGTTTTGCTTTACTTCGTCCTGTGATTGGTTCAGAAAGCTCATGTCACTCTCCCAACCAATCCGTTGCAAAACTGAAATGGGTCTAAAACCAATCACAAATTGTTCTTCATGTTTTCTCGCCCTTTTTGCACCTTGGTTGTTGCTGTTGTTGTTATTTTTGTTCTCATTGACTCTTAAGTTATCATCCGTCTTGTTGTGGTTACTTTGGCTTTGGTTTTAAGACATTCAATCGAAAATTGCTCTTATCAGATTGCAATCAGCTATGTATTATTAAATTTTTTTTATCATATAAACACCACAAACCTTTACTAACAAAAAAAAAAAGAAAATTTTGACAAATGAAGTTGGATTGTAAATAGTGAATTCTTTGCCATTCATTCATCAACTTGACAGAGTGGCATGAAAGACAAGTTACATGTCAGCTGCCGATTGGCTATATTAAACACGTACAAAAGTATCTTAATATATACAGTGTAATGAAGAGAAATGAAAAAAACATGTAAATATTGCCTTAAACTTCTCAATTAGAACATGTTTCTTCTCTGATGGCACAAATCTGCTCTTCAAGAAAGCTTCCAATGCATAAGAACCCATCGAATCAGTGGCAAGAGTCATTAATTCCCCCAAGGAAAGACAAAGCAGACTTGTTACTAGCTTATTTGGGTCTTGAAAATCAAATAATGTCTTCAGTAACAATGCTCCATGAAAGTTAATGGATTTAAGCTTAGCTTCAGGTGGAGATTCTTCCTATGGAAAATAAAAGGGAAGATAGGAAAAATAATAATATTGTTGTTCATGCACAAAATTACAATGGAAATATATTATATCATAGACCTAGCTATACAGGTGTGACATTACATAATAAAATTACACACCAACTAATTTAAAAGTAAACACTACAAGATAAATAATTCCCTGTTACACTAAGAAGTAAAAATGATAATAATATGCCCTAACAATAATATAAAAATTGACAAAGAGTTGGATTAAAAGGCCAAGATGTCATTCTTCTTTACACTGTGCTGCAAAAGTTCCAGGTCTCAGAGCAATCATTAAATTGGGGAAGGATGAATGCACAATAGATGTTTTTTCCTGTTCCAAAGGGGAGCATCTTTTTCATATGCTTAAGCACAGCAACTTGCAGAGAGACTTTTCAATTTTGAAATTGTGTTATCCGAGGAGAATACTATCCTTCTGGCTACCATTTAGGAAAAATCAAATGAGCACCCCACTTGAGCAAATGCCCCTTCCTCAAATAAGTTCTGGCCTTTCTAACCTTAATTTAAAAAAATGCCCCAGGTGAAAAATCAAAGTGTTCGATAAGTATAACATTCAGTTATTGTTTTTGTGGCAGACTGGTGCCTGGTGGTGATAACAATAATCACAATACTGATAATAATAATAATAATAATAATAATAATTAATAATAATAGTGCAGTAATGATAATAATAATAATGAAAATAATAATAATAATAATAATAATAACAACAGTAATAATAATAATGATAGCACTATGTCCATTAGCTCATGACACTCAACAAAACTATGCAGGGGGGGACTTGAGCCAGACTCCATTGAGCAGTTCGCCGTCTAGATGAAGGAAAACTTTGCAGATGCCCCCAATTTCTGGAGGGTACATTCCCCACTATTTGGGAGAAGTGCTTGGGTTCTTTAACTACCCCTGTTAAAACAGAGAAGTTGCAGGAAATGGGGCGTACAGTTTATCATCTTTATCCAAGAAGACTATAACATCAAACAATTGCAGGTGTCACAAAAGAGGTAGCACATACTCCTCAGCTATTTCAAGACCCTGAGTATTGGTTTGCTCTGGGGCTTGAGCACACAACCTCCTACTCAACAGTCCGACGTTCTACAACTTGAGCTAACAAGGCAGTTACAACCCAAATAGCCCCAGTTTACTCGCCGAAATAGTATTGACACCTTCTTCGCTTTCTCCTTTTTCATTTAACGTTGTTCCGTAGAAAATGCCGTAAGTTGTTAATGACAAGAACAAAAGAACAGTGGTGAAAGGAAGGAATTTTCTCTTTAACAGAGTCAGAGTAATTAGACTTTGCCGGGAACTTTTCTAAAAGCGTGGAGACTACATGATATGATAGTGGCTTAGATATAGATTCATGAAGCAGGCAAAATTGTAAAAGAAGGAACAAAGACTGTAAAGGACAGATTGCGTCAAACTCGAATGAAGATCTTGAATAAAATTCACGTCCCGAGGATGGAAAAGGCAATTCTCGGAAACGTATGTATTTATTCATGAAGCGTCTTTGTCTTCTCTTGCGTCGTGAGCTTGGGATCCTTGTGCTTTGAATACACACGCCGGAATATCACGCTTAGAACGTAACGTTTCACAGCGACACCCTTTTGTAAAATAACACGCTCAGCCATTCGTATATCAACACATGGCGAGGAAAGATAACTTACCGTCGCAATGTGTTCGTTAGGAAGAAAGCTGAAGCGGTAAGTGAGTTCTGAGTTTAATTTCGTTCTTTAATCGAGCAAAAAAGAAATTGAAAGTTGCAGCAGTACTATAAAACCTCTAGGGTGAAGAGCTGAATTGGAACTTTCAGCTATTCGAAGACGTGCTTCTGTTGTAAAAGGACACAACTTTACTTTCATTGCATACTTCCCACACGCCAGTCCGAAATCTACATTTTTAGCATCTTTTTGCAAAAATTTTCATCTTCAAGCTGAGGCTAACGTAAATACACTTCTTTGAATGGGGTAGGACGATTTCAGATAATTCAGTTTTGTTTTGTTGTCACATAACGATTTATCATTCAGCGTGTCAGCGTGTTACGAAAGAAGATTAGAGAGAAGTGGCTAATAATAGAGTAGACTTCCTTTCAGTCACAGCTTCCATCCGAAAACGTAACTTAATATTAGGAACATCAATGGAGAAAACATATTTTAGATAACTGGAAAAAGATATGGCCAAGTCCAAGTGAAAAATCAAGCTTATGCTATTTCTTAGTAGTCTTCAAAAGATTTGAATGCAATTAAAACAATCAAAATTATTTTATTGCCAAAAATTCCTATCGTTAGATAAATTTATGGGCTCCAGTTTCCACCGCAAATCCGAAACTTTAGGGAAGGATGTGACGCAATTCTTTCGCTTTTTCGCTTTTTTTCACGCCTAAGAGTTCTTTTTCTCCTTACCTTTCCATGTCCAGGTGGTGTCGAAATATCACGAATAACATGTCATATTGGGTTTGTTTACAACATGAGTCAAGGCCGAAAACTGAGAAGTATTTTGGGGGAGTCGCAAAATTATTTTATTGCCAAAAAATTATTTTATTGCCAAAAATTCCTATCGTTAGATAAATTTATGGGCTCCAGTTTCCACCGCAAATCCGAAACTTTACGGAAGGATGTGACGCGAAGTGCTTACGAAATTCATGCTTGATAACTAATAGTGTTAGTGGATTCTGCCGGAATTGAACGAAATGACCGATAGGCGACTCAGAAGGCTGCTGTTGTGTTTTATGACCATATGGACTGTGGCGTTAGGACAAACAGGCAACTATTCTGTCGTCAGAGGTAAGGGTTAGAGGGATTTATTGGACATACTCTGAAGCTTCTCAAAGTCAAATTTCACTGATAAAAATATTTGGGAGTACAAATTTGTTTATTCGAATTTTCTGATTCCCAAGTATCGGCCAATGGACCGTTTGCTTAGGAAATTTTGATCATCAGCTCACTCGATCTCTTTGGCGAGTTTTCAGTTGGAACAACAGGGAGCCACGATAGTTAGTTCCATGCATTTTACAAGCGTTTTTTCGCATGAAGACGACTCCATGTCAAATCTATTCGTGTTCCTTTCCAACTTCCGGTGTTTGATGTTGGCCTGCTTGTTTGTCAATCTCTTATACATTGTACGCCCTTAAATAATCTGTAAATTGGATTTTTGTTCTTTCAATTTTCAAAGTACCAAAACCTGAATACTGTTACTGCTATTTTCAAACTTTCACCGAAAAAAACGCTGATTGGCGAAGTACAGACACTGCTGTTCAAAAATTCATTAATGTCTGTCTGGCAGGAAAAAAGAAGGCTTCCATTCAGAAGTAGACTTTAAACAGCTTTTCTACTTAAGGTGGTATTATAGTCGATCAAGAGCCACAACTGTACTGAAAACGAATGTTTGGCAGACATCACAATCCCCACTTCGCCAGAATATATGCTTTTCTAATTTAATTAGCCGATACTACTAGCTTTAAATGACTTCCTTTCATTAAACATCAGGTGAAACATCTTCAATTTGGGGTCAAAATTCTAAAACAGTTTTTTTTTTTTAATCATTTATTTAGACTTTAAGGCATTTCATTGCTGAATAAATTCACAAAGCATCTCGCCACTGAACTAAATACTTTATTAATACTGGGACCAGGTTAAAACGAACATTACGAGACCGCCAGGATTAAAGTTACTACGTAGACGTGTAATACAGTCGATATCATACCTTAATATTACATAACGCATCCCTGATGTGCACAATTTGCAGCGCGACTCATTGAGAGGTTTCTAATTACTGTCGAGCTTCATCAGGGAGGTAAATCGTCTTTACCTCAGATGGTGCCTTGCGTAGCCTCAGAGCGATGCACCTCGTCCTAACTGCCTTGTCCTATTAGAGACCTCTAATATCTTTCTGGCCCCTTCCCCCAACCCATCTCTCCAGTAAGACATCCTCTCCCCACAATTTCTTCTAGAATGTATCTCTTTTATGTATTTAGATAACGAAGGAAACGAAGAATTCATAACCGTGAATAAAACAGGGTACGTAAGACTTAGTTGTGTTCTATTGGGATAAACCCTTTAACCACTTCCACCCACACGTCAGTATGCATATGTTCCATACTGATCTCCATAGCAAGGTGCTGTGGAGAGGAAAATTTGTTTAATATCGAGAGCTTTTATAGTTTGAGATCATTCCCTCTATTCCCCTTACCTTAAAGTTTTATTCAGGGGTGATATTGTAAGGAGAAATTAGATGCTAATCACTTTTAGGGATCAAATGGTTAAATTGCCACCGGATCAAGTTGAGACGGTTGTAGTCTGTCGACACACAGAAACACAGAAACTCCTGAGAATATCTATCACCAGATTTCGCCGCAGTAACTCGTCGAGGGATGACATTATGGCGGCTAATTCCAATCTTGTGGCGCAATTCCTTCGCTTTTTCGCCTTTTTTTCACGCCTAAGAGTTCTTTTTCTCCTTACCTTTCCATGTCCAGGTGGTGTCGAAATATCACGAATAACATGTCATATTGGTTTTGTTTACAACGTGAGTCAAGGCCGAAAACTGAGAAGTATTTTGGGGGAGTCGCATTTTTTACGGGGAAAATGGGAAGGGAACCAGTCGTCGTCAACAGAGAAGAAAGGGAGGGGAGACTGCGAATTAACTGCTAATGAGGGGGGATAATGTAGAGCCTTACAGGAGGGGGGGATTCGTTGAATTTCGTCGTGTTACAACCAAAATCCTGCGACCCCCTCCCCCCAGTTAATCAATATTGACAATTTCCCAAAATAGTTTTTTTTATTTTTTTAAACATTTCTGTTTTAGCAATATCTCATGTGTCTCTGCTCAACCCATTCCTAAATCACAAGCCTACTGTAAGCCATATCGTCACAAAGGAAGTGGTGGTGTTTGCGCGAGTATTGTCAAAGATCGCAATGTTTATGGCTCATCATCGCATCAAAAGAAGATGAAAAGTAGTCTATATAACTTCAGAATGGCAAAGACTTACATTCTTTCCAAAGGTGATATCTCTTATAGATGCCTTCGCACTGTGGATCTGGTTTACTGCAACCACTACTTTCCAAAGTGTGACGACACGTCATCAAAGATTCTTCCAGTTCCAGTCTGTAGGGAGGCCTGCGATGTTATGGTACAGAGGCATTGCAAAGAAGAGTATCGTCGCGCTAACGAAATTAACAAGGCTCTACAGGACTCCCCTGTACTCGGGCTTGGATGGAGTTTTGAATTGCTTAACTGCTCAGAGTTCCCTTTGAGAAACGGTGGTTCTATTCCAGAGTGTCATTTTCCTGAGGAACTCAAAGGTATTTTGCTCCATGTGTTTGATTTCTGTCAATCAAATTGCTCCTATCACTGAAGCAGTTTGCAATAAATTATGTTGGGAGAGGTAACAGCTTGGGTAGACGGGTTAGGTTGAAAGTTGTAATGTGAAAAAGTATTATGTAAAAATTAAAAAACTTTGACGCAAGAAGCGGGAGTCGATGCGGTATAAAAAGGAACTCAAAACTGGAAAAGTCTTTTACTTGTTACACTTGGCGTTTGAAGATCATGAGCACGAGGTGCCACCAAATCAGAGTGGGTTTTCTTTATGGTAACTCAGAGTCTGCATAAAAGGAAAAAACGAAAATAGTTGCTGCAAGTTTAAGGTTTTTTAATGGATGATATGTACAAGCCTTTGCAACCACTTGTTTTAGAACAGAAGCTAGACCACTGTTTTATCAGCTTTTTATCCTGGCATCACTCAGGTGATTTGTAAAAGAAGGACTCAAAATAAACTGATTTCGTCCTTTCTGACACCCAGTTCATGCCATGTGATGATTCCTCTTGGAGATTAGAGTTCTTCCACTAGAACAAACTCAAATGGAATCAGCTACGTATGACGGATTTTCCCGTTGTTTTTATTAAAGCGAAGTATCACTGATCTAAATTGGGTGAATTCACCGATTTTTAACTTGGCCGAATCCTTCTTCTGTTATAGCCAGAACCCTTCACGAGATGTTTACTCCCTTTAATTGACCTTATGTCAATTTCTCATTTTAGAAAAAAACGCGTTGGAAGGAGACTTCCGTGGTAAGTAAGCACTTTCTTAAAAGCTTATTGTTGAGCGAAAGCTTTTTCGTAACAAGACTGTCATATTTATAATCTATTTGAACAGATAGGTGTTTTCATGGTGATGGTCAATCATACCGTGGAAATGTATCTGTGACACAGTCCGGTTACAAGTGCCAGTCCTGGACTTCCCAGTGCCCTCATCGGCATCAAAGAACACCAGAGATTTTTCCCGAACTGAGTAACGCCGGCAATGCATGCCGGAACCCCGGAGGACAGGCCCCTCTCGGTCCTTGGTGCTACACCACTAATTCCACAATTCGTTGGGAATACTGCAATATCTCAACTTGTACTCCAGGTAAGATTACTTCGTTTGCTTCAAGGAGATTGTTTGCTGAAATGGTATAACACTACATAGGACTGGGGTCAACGCGCCCAAAGAATGTTGGGACAGCAAGCCCGGTTGCCTTGTTGCTACCTCATCGGGCTATGTAACAAACTGCGTTTCTCATAAGTTGTAGCATACTAAAGTCAGCGAAGGCTTTCATTTAGAGAAATTTTCACCTTGCAACATTATTAACATCATCTATAATTTTAAAGAAGTACTAATTAATGCAATACTTAAATTCGGCACATTTTTAGCATGAAGACATGAACAAATTACTTAATTCTAATTTTGAATGGTTCTAAAGTTTTTAATTTCTGATTCTGAATGTTTTTCTTATTCTACGGAACTGATTACTTCGTGCCGCTGGTGATTAGCCAACTAATTTTTCATCAAATTAATAAAGGGGGAAAGTTTCTGAAGAAACTGTGGTGCTGCGTCTGTGGGAGAGTATGACAGGGTACCAATGTAGCTCCATTTTCTGCGCAAAAACGCACACACAACTCACAATTCCTTTATTCGTTCTGACGAAGGGCTAGCGCTCGAAACGTCAGCCTTTAAACTCTTTACGGTAGCCAATTTACGTTATAAACTCAGTTGATAGTGCCAAATTACCCTAGTTTTTTTTTTATCAGGTGGGTATTAGTTGCTGAGTTGTTTCTGAATTTGAGTAGAATCAATTATTTACTTAAGGCATATTTTGATTATTATCATTAGTATATCTTATTTTTCTATTCCTCTTTATAATGCTATCAAAGACGCAACACTGTCCAACTGGAGTCCTTTCACCAAGTGTTCAGTATCTTGCGGGAACGGCTGGGCCACGCGCATGCGCACTTGCACCAGACCACGTCTTGGCTGGAAAAGTTGCTCCTCTCTCGGGGCACTCTATGAACGGCAACCGTGCAGCCTTCAAAATTGTCCCGGTAACTAAAAAACTATAGTTCTCTACTTCTGCCTCCTTACGATACAAAGATTGGTAAATTCCCCCCTGATCTGATACTGAAACGTTGAATAAATGCACTGAACCTATACATTGTGTTTGCACTTCAGTACTTGATCGGGCTTTTGGGTCATGCAAAAAAGTTTTACTGGAGGATCAAAATAAAACAATTTTATGTTATATGATAATCTAATTCCCAAACAAGGGTCAACGAGATGGATCAATAGATATGCAATCAGAGGTCTGGTATCTATTTATCACTTCCTTTGAGACTGAAGATTATTCTTATACACTTCCATTTAAATAAATGACGGCACACAAGAATAATGATTTTCTAAACTTCTGTAACTTGTTCATTACAATTTATTTTAGGGAATGTCGATAATATGGAGGAAGTACCAAAAGACATAAAAAGACATTAGGTCACTACTTTACAATATCTGTACTTCCAAGCGTGGCAATGAGAATTTAATATTTAATATTAATATTTGTTGGTTCAATCTGGACTCACGTGAATTCAAATACTATTTCTTGACAAGTGATAACAAGGTGGTTCGGGATCTCGATCGAACAATGGAACCCAGGTTAGCCTCGACCGTGTTTGATTTCTTCCGATTGGGTGAGGAGGTGTAGAATGAGGCCGATAAAAGAGCGACTTGAAAAAATAAAAGCAATAACGAGTTACAAGTTGTTTTGACATTCAATTGAGACTTGGGTAACTGAATGTGACTGAGGACGAGCTATTAAATACAAATCTATAAACAAATAATAACCACAAACTACAAAAAACATAGCACTATCTTTCCGGGGCGGCAAGAGGTATAAAGAACCTTAGGAAAAACTCGTTGTGGCTGCTTTTGTCAATACTATTAATGCTACTGAATGTTTCACTATTTCTATATCATTTCAGGGCTGAACTTCACATGGATCATCATACACTCAACCACTGGAGCAGTTCTATTCATGGTCAGCATAATTCTGGTCGTTATGTTGGTTAAGAAGCGTAGTAAGTGAAGCAATATTTCCTCGTCTATCTGAGGGTTTTTTTTGGCAATTCCATACTGATTTGATTTAAAACCTTTTTTTTTCATCAGCAGGTCGTAAGCCAAATAGCCCTAACATCCAAGATGAAGAGGAGATAACTCCCTACGCAACAGTTCACCTCAGTGAAGTTTTTCCAGCAAATGCGACAAGTAATTGTTATCCCATTCCTGGTATGTACGACAATCCACTGAAAGCTTTTCCTCCTCACCCATGGATAAAAACAGGATCAAAAGCCGCTAATAAGCAAGAGATAAGAAGATCGCCATACGAAAATCTCGACCACCTTGGGAGGCAAGCAGTAAATCCTCTCCAGTACCTCTTTTATCAGCCTCGTTATGAAAATGAATTAACTGATAATACAACCCGAGATGTGATTCATATAAGGCCTGGGTACGACAAGTTGATGTCCACCACAAGGAAAAAGAGGCGGGAAATTTACAGAGGTGAGGGTACGCACTTAGCATGCGAGAAAGCAGACATGTCTGTATATGATTCTCTCATCCGCGAAATCAACCTCAAGTGTAAAAGTCGGAGAGAAGATTTGACTGACTCAGAAGAAGATGGTGAAAGGAATATTCGTGTCATTATGGAAGATCCCTGGCGACGAATGGAGCCCAACTTGCTCAAAAGATTAAGGTGAAAATACAAGAGTCGAAGGACTTATCTAACAATGGTTGACGTCGAGAATGGTTGAATTGTAAATGACTGGAATACATCCGTCACTGCGTTCCAAAGCTGCCTTAAAAATGGAAGATAAAAGAGGTTTATTTTAGTTTTATAGCGCCAGTGACCCATCCCAGAACACCGAACAAGAACAATCGGCCATTTCATGTTTTCAAACGGGGGGAACTGCAAATGGAAATAAGAAATGAATCGAATAGTTCAGTTTCACGCGCATTTGTATTTGTGGCAAAAAAAAAAAACAGATGAAAGTAAAGGTATGTCTGAGAGAACTGAAGGGAGCGCGACATGCAATGCTTAATAACAGAAGTGCACCTTGCATGCGTGATCAAAAGCCTGAAATGTTTGGATAAAGAATAAAACGAAGATTAAAAAATCTTCTTGAGTGTTATTAGTACCGAACTATTGGGCGTAACATTCAATTAAAAAATTCTCAATCATTGACTTTTTCCTCACATCCTCGACTCTGTCAGTGTTTCATTCATATAGATCTGTGAACTCCATGATCCGCTCTTGCATCCCGTGCTACACATAAAAAATGTAACGAAACAAGCGGTTTTTATCAGACTTAATGACATAAACTGAAAGGAAAAAAAACCATGGGGCATAAACTTCATTAAAGCAAACAAGACTCGAGGCATAAGCGGAATAACTGACGAGTTAAAGATAATCAGTTGCTCTTCTATTCCTTGGAGTTATTAGTCAAGAGGATTATTCCATAGACTGAAAATTAAATCAGAATAAGAAACATCAGGGAAGCATTAAGATGATGGCCAATTTAACAGTTTCACTTTATATAGCAAGAGCCCGTTGCATGGGTCTCGCATCGATACATTACATCGCTCAATCCGTCATAGGTCTGCATTATAAGCAGTGCTTACAAGCCTTTTCAGTCGTGTTCAGGAATGCAGAAGAAGAGGTCTTGCCATTGCACTTCTTGCAGGTATGTTTACGAGCATGATTATGCGCTTTATGGAGGGTATTGTTCACCCTTTAACTCCAATGAGTGACCAAGACTGAATATCTCCCAACAATTTCGAAACAAAATCAAGCAGACAAGTGATGAGAATAAGGAAAAATATCAATTAAGGAATTATCAGTTGATCAAACACGAAATTCTCCAATACAACATCACGAGAATTTTATGACAGACAGTAAGGAGAATTGCTAATGAGATCTTGGGGTGAAAGGGTTAACGCAGATTTAAATGGCAAAACCGTACACAGTCCATCGACAAGTTCCCGTCCCCCTAACCCTATTGCAGAGCGGCTTTGAAGTGTCTGAAAACAATGAATCACGTACATAGAGTCTCGCGCCATATTCAGGGAGATCAACTTTCAACTGGAATAAGAATCAAATACGCGAACACGTGTAATCATACACTAAGTAATTTCAAACGCCCCCAGAACTTTCACACAAAATTTTGGGCTTTTCATTAAGTGACAGCCTTCACGTTGAGATGACGGATACTTTTTCGAC
The DNA here is from genome assembly GCF_964200805.1 of Pocillopora damicornis. NCBI lineage: Eukaryota > Metazoa > Cnidaria > Anthozoa > Scleractinia > Pocilloporidae > Pocillopora > Pocillopora damicornis. Next base: position 4,462,421 of record NC_142672.1, read on the forward strand.
GCAACAACAGTAAAGAAAAATACAAATAAATATACAAATGCAGCACATCTATCTTTCCTGTAGATGTAAGATTTGTATCGAACATTCTCGCACAGTTGAAGCTGCCTTGTCTTTCTCCTTTAAAAAACGGAAAATCTAGGCATTAAATGAATTGCACAGTCTAATTTTTTCACGTGCGGAGAGAGTGGACAAAGTCTTAAATATTAACTTCACCAAGCTACTGAAGCGGTCAAAGTTGACATATCCCCCACACCATACAGAAGCCCTGATTTCTTATATTCTTTGTTACATTTTCCCTACAGATAAAATGTCTGCCTCGATGAAACTCTGTAAGATGACTGTAAGAATGCGTACTTCGGTTAGATCAAGCCTGGGTAGAAGAGCGTTACGCAAAAAGGGAAGAGGACAATTGAAAACATAATTTTTCAAATGCCTAATAACATTTTCCTTGCAAATAAAATACCTGGCTTTATATCGGAAGCTTCGTAAGTTGACGAATGAAATATCCTAATTTTGGTTGGATCATTTTTTTAATCACAAGACGAATTTAAAGTTAAATAAGCAGCATTTGAGGGCTATACATTGTTCATAAAAATAATGAACTACTTTTGTTTCTTCTTTTTCTGCTCTTTTTTCGACTTCTTCAGAGACTTTGTGGCCTTGATAGCACTATCAATGAATTCAAACTCAACAGGCTTGTCTGTGTCGTCAGAAAGGCGGTTCTTTTTCTTTTTCTCGGTCTCCACCTTTTTGCTCGCACACTGACCCTTTTTCAGTTTCTTTTCGAACGAGGCATCAACCGACCCTTTCGTGTCATCAACGTCATCTTCCTACGAGAAACGAGGCAAAAAGAAAAAATCACCACATCGTCGTCGCTAGTACTTACGGATCAACCTACCCCTCCCCTAACCCAACAACAGTCAACTAATAGCAAGTAGAGTTAATATTGGGTTAGCGTAGGGGTGGGCGCGCCGTTGCTCGGACACTGACACTGCTGCGCACTTACTTAAAAGCACACGACCTATGAGAGAAAAGTTCCCAGTCGGAGAACTCGATTCCGTGGCTACCACCTTTATATTTTTCCTAGAATAGAAATAATTCTGAAGTTGAAAAATATCTTGTCCTGTTAGAACATACTTCCTCTGAATCAACAGCATCTTCCCCTCTTGCTGTGAAACCCAGTGCCGCCATTTCTCGGCCGAACTTTCTGGACTTGCTGTTTTCCACCAGCTTTGCTTTCTTGGTATGCTCAATATGCTCTCTCTCCTCTAGAATCTCTTCCAAAAATTTTCTTTTCCTTACTGCCTTTTGCTCCTTCTCGTGCCAGGTTTTGTCTTTCCTTTTAAAGTGCTGGGCGCCACAATTTCTGAGCACAATTCTGCCATAGAAATTACCATTGAGCTGTTGTTCACTAATGAGCAGCTCTTGGATAATGGCTTCCTTATATTTCACCTCTGCTTGTCTCCAACAAGTTTCAACAACATGGCTACCTTGTTTTTCACACGCAAGTCTCACAAAGGTCCCCTGAAAGATAGAGACAAGATTGGTCTTCGATTCTTCATTGAGTACCAATGGTTTAATTGACAGAATTTAATTTAACCCTTTACACCCTAATATCAGAACGTATATTCTCCATACTGTTCTCTATACATATCCAAAGGTTACTGACAAGGAGAATTTGTTTAAGAATCAAATACTTCTTTAGTGGGTGATCATTTTCTTTATTCTCGTGACCTTAATGTTGGATTCAGGGATGATATTTTAAGGAGAAATTAGATGCTTATCACTCTTATGGGACAATGGGTTAATAATGATATACATTTACATTGGCCCCTTTGGATCTAAAATTTAACGAATCACCCAATGTATGTTTGAAACTTGAGGAGCTTAACAGCTCTCAAATTTGTTGGAGTTTATTATATGCAAAATGATATGCAAATGATGTTTCTGGAACACTAAGCCTTGGCTGTATATCTGATCAGCTTTAGTCTGGTATTTTATGCAACCGAGCAATTCTCAAATAAACATCAAAAGTGATCCAGGATTGCATCAGTTTTGCTTCACTTCGTCCTGTGATTGGTTCAGAAAGCTCATGCCACTCTCCCAACCAATCTGTTGCAAAACTGAAATGGGTCTAAAACCAATCACAAATTGTTCTTCATGTTTTCTCGCCCTTTTTGCACCTTGGTTGTTGCTTTTATTGTTATTTTTGTTCTCATTGACTCTTAAGTTGGATTGTCTTTGCCATTCATTCATCAACTTGACAGAGTGGCATGAAAGACAAGTTACATGTCAGCTGCCAATTGGCTATATTAAACACATGCAAAAGTATCTTAATATATACAGTGTAATGAAGAGAAATGAAACAAACATGTAAATATTACCTTAAACTTCTCAATTAGAACATGTTTCTTCTCTGATGGCACAAATCTGCTCTTCAAGAAAGCTTCCAATGCATAAGAACCCATTGAGTCAGTGGCAAGAGTCATTAATTCCCCCAAGGAAAGACAAAGCAGACTTGTTACCAGCTTGTTTGGGTCTTGAAAATCAAATAATGTCTTCAGTAACAATGCTCCATGAAAGTTAATGGATTTAAGCTTAGCTTCAGGTGGAGATTCTTCCTATGGAAAATAAAAGGGAAGATATGAAAAACCATAATATTGTTGTTCATTCACAAAATTACAATGGAAGTTTATTATATCATAGACCTAGCTATACAGGTGTGACATTACATAATGAAATTACACACCAACTAATTTAAAAGTAAATACTACAAGACAAATAATTCCCTGTTACACTAAGAAGTAAAAACAATAATAAAATGAATAAATAAATAAATTCTAACAATAATATAAGAATTGGTAAAAAGATGAAGGAAAACTTTGCAGATGCCCCCAATTTCTGTAGGGTACATTCCCTACTATTTGGGAGAAGTGCTTGGGTTCTTTAACTACCCCTGTTAACTAATTAATACAAAGAAGTTGCAGGAAATGGGGTGTACAGTTTATCATCTTTATCCAAGAAGACTATAACAACAAACAATTGCAAGTGTCACAAAAAAAGGTAGCACATACTCTTCAGCTATTTCAAGACCCTGAGTATTGGTTTGCTCTGGGGCTTGAGCCCACGACCTCCTACTAAACAATTTGACGTTCTACAACCTGAGCTAACAAGGCAGTTACAACCCAAACAACCCCAGTTTACTCACCGAAATAGTATTGACACCTCCTTCACTTTCTCCTTTTTCATTTAACTTTGTTCCATAGAAAATGTCATAAGTTGTTAATGACAAGAACAAAAGAACAGCACTGGATTGTTCCTCTTTTCCTTCACAGTGAAATGCTTGCAGCAGCGCTTTCAACATTGTTTTTTGCTTGATCACAAACCGCACAGCAACTTCAGCCATTCTTACTACAATGCCCATATGCTCATTAGCAAGAAGATCTTCTAGATATGGTAGCAGCTCTGCTAACATTTGCTTTGCCTAAATCACAGAAAAGTCAACTTATAATCCAGGGACTTAAAATGACAGTAACAAATGACTTCTTCTTGAATCTCACTGCTCACAATCACAACTAAAAAGATTGCAATCAATCATAGGACAAAAAGATGTGCTGGATTAAATATGAACCCCACTTGAAGAGTCCTCCCTGAAATAACCTTTAACCTTTTCAAGTGATAAGCATCTAATATCTCCCAACAGTATCACTGCTGAATCATACATTAAGGTCATGAGAATAAAGGAGGTGATCACAAACTTAAGAAACTCTTGATTGTTAGACAAATTCTCCTTGTAAGAACCATGGGAAAGGTATGGAGAACAGTATGGAGAATTTGCATACTGATATAAAGGGTTAAGCCAACACTGGATAGAGTAATGAAAGTGCCTGCTTTTTAAAGGTTTCACTACATGAAATTATCACAACAATTACCAAAAATAAGTAAACAGTAAATAACAGAAAACAAATCTAACCTGAGCTTTATCTGTTGTGCTTGCCATCAGATGTTGTACAATAAAATTAGAAATAGGATGGCAGGACAACTGAACCAAGTGAGTATTGAAGTAAGAATCATAAATCTCTTGCCAAAGCTCAGGTGTAACAACATGTAAAATCTTTTCAACCAAGTGACTGCTGATCTCATTTGAAAGTAGAACAGGTACCCTGTAGCTTCTGAAAACGAAAGAAACAAACAGTACATGAAATCATACAACCTATATACAACAGTATGTACATGATGCCATATCTTAAAACTAAAAACAGCCATGATGAACAAATTTATTCACACCCCGTGAGCACCTGTCGGTACAAGAACTTTAGAATGTGATGTAATCATGTGCAACGAAACACAATAGTAACATGACACAGTCACTGCCCTTGCTTGCCATCTCAAATTTGCAGTTAATTTGATCAAACCAATATATGTGATTTTTTTTGCTGTTGTTCTTTATGCAGATATGACCATTACCTTTCTTGCTCTTTTTGGGCCTGCTCACTGTCACTTTCCTTAGGTTCTCTGGGTCCTTTGATCCTTCCTTTCTTACTGTTGTACATGTCAATTTGAGACATAACCGCCTTGCATAACTTCATACACAATGACTGATCTTTCCTGTGTAGAACCAGTAGTAATGTCTGCAAGAGGGGATTACTTACTGGGTGAAGAGCCAATTTTTGGAGTTCCATTTTAATTATTTTGTTGGTGAGTTGTTCGAGAACAGGTAGAAAGCTATCTGGAACTGCAACTGTCTCCATATGTGTGATGGCCTCTGTTCCAAAGGCATTTCCCACTGGATGATAAAAGGAAAGTATAAGAGAGATTAACCAGGTAACAGAAACAATCATGATACACCACATGCACTATTTCTACTTTTTCTCACACTAAATACCTCATTCACAATAATACAAATAAACTTTAAATTGAAAAATAATTTTGACAATTTTATAACAACTTGTTTCAAAAGTGGCAGTTTCTTTTACAATTGTTTCATGATAGAGTGATATGTAATTCTGAATCTTGGCCTTGAAAGCACCTGGTTTCTTCTGCCCTCCGGTTCTCTATAATTGATATAAAAGACACCAGCCAATTGCAGGTAAAACTAAGAACACTAGTAATTTTGAAGAATACAAGTTCACTCCATTTTCTTCCAGTTTCACTTGTGACAGTGGCACTTACATTTATTTGATATTACTGGTTACACTCAATAAACCCATAGCATGATAAACTTTTGCTCTCTATACACTTCTTTTCAGCTGAAAAACAGCCTATTTGATTAGTCATTTACGTTATACACCCTGAAAAAAACTCTAATATCACCTGTTATCTATTTACCCTGTTATTCTACTCATTGTGAGTCAATTCTTTTCATGAGCCTCTAGAAAGAATCAGCTAACATAGTTCAGGGGTTTCAAAATGTTTTGAAGTATCAGGCTCTGCAAAAATGGATGACTGTGAAAAGTTCATTAAGAGCCAAAAGGTAATTATTTTGACCAGAGTAACCAGCGACACGTTATCAAGTAGCTGGCAGAATTCTGGCTGTTATTAGCTTGTTTTGAAACCCCTGATAGCTGTACACTTAATTAAAATGTTTAATACCTTGACTCTGCTTGATTGACTGTCTTTTCTCCTCTGATTGATAACTTTTTTCTCTACTTCGCCGTGAGGCTCGACTACGTACCACATTATCCGCAACTTTCACACCACCCAGCACCTCAAAGGCAGTTCTGAGAACATGGCTTCCGTAAGTATGGCTGACAAGTTCACCTATATTCTCTCGAAAACAATCACAGAGACTCAGGAAAAGTTCCTCCGCACTTTTCAAATCGTCGATATTATTTTCAACTTCTCTGTTTTTACTGCGCTCCGACCTTATTGCTTTTGGAATAGCACAAATGAGCGATTGGAGCACATGGCTACCGAATTTGTCCATGGCGATTTGGCAGAAATGATCCTCAGTGTTTTGTATTACGCGGCGAATTTGGATATCGTTCAAATAAACGATTAGCTTCTCCATAGTTCTGCTGACTATCATATCACAGGAAAGTTTAACCTCGTTGTTTTCAACTTGTGTAAACACGTTTTCCATAAATAGCTTTCGACTCTCATCATCATCAAAATCGTCTTCATTTATCATATCTTCTACCCTTTTGAAATAACTGGAAGTTTGCTCGTCGAGATCGGATGTTACTTTGACCTGCTTCTTGCTGTTTTTCTTTTTCATCGCGTCTATTTTCTCGTTAAAGCCTGATTTCAAATTCAACACAACCCGTCCGCCATATTGAAACCTTATGGAGACTCAGCAGCCTGGCCTTTTCACTTATTCTCGCCCAGTCTACCAAACGGATAGCTCGTTCAAAACAATATCGACCGTTCCCACGTGGGTGCAGGTCTCTATGCAGCTGGTAAATCTGGACCAATTTGGAGAGTCAGGTGTTCGATTTTTGCCATGGAAGGAACAAGATGATTGCTTGGATTTTTCTGTCCCTTTTAATTACTAAAGGAGTGTTCACGACCACTGGAAAGTGTTTTAAAAACGAATTTGTGGGTACGTTCTACTGTGCGCGATTAATCGAATGCACATGAAAACTTTAAGTTAACATCAAACTAAAATTTATTCATTTTTTTCCTGTTTTTGACAGAAAGCCCATTGATTTCCTGTGCATTTGTTTATAATTCGTTAAGTGTGCTTTTAGTAACTTCAATTTAAATGCAAATTTTTTTGCCGGTTAAAGAGATAAGACACAATACCGGTGGGCTTCAACTTAATTGAGTGCAATTATGTGCCCAGGCAGATTTCCTTTTTTTGAAGTATTAATTAATTGAACCGTGGTCCTTATTTTATTCCACTAGAGTGTTTGTGCTCTAAATGCCAACTTGAATATTTAAATTGCCTACCGAAGCTTCATTTTTTAAAATTTCTATCCAATTAACAAATGGAAGAAATCTCCAATTCCATATGAAAGAAAAAGCATCAGAATCCTTAATGGAATCGTGACCAGCGTACAAATGGTTCACTGAGGCAAATTAAAACTTTTTGATATTATAATATTTTAATATTTCATTGTGCATCAAATGTTTTTGGTGATGCAAAATTGTACTAGTCTAAACACATCACACTAATATATACTTCAGCTTAAACTGGCAACATCAAAGTGGTATTCACCAAAATGTATTCTCCAATTATGAAATCTTAAGTCTGATGCAAAGAGAGCCTTCATTTAACGAGAGAATTCAACTCAAGATAGTGAGCATTTCATTGTTACAGAAGAGGAGAAAAGCTTGCTCATTGATATTGCCTTAACTGCAAATGCTGAACAACTAGCATCCACAGAAACACCTTTGATGTCAAGCTGTTTTTTCATCAATTTGTTTTGCATAATGCAAAAATTTTTGGGGAATGATAAAAATAATAGCTGTCATTTTAGCGCAGACATACTCTCTGCCTTAAGACATTTTCTGTTCCAGTAAGCTCAGAACTTTTCTTGAGCCTTGTGCTCAGAAAAACGTTGTTAAATAGAGGCTCTTTTCAGTAATTATTTATTTTGAATTATTTATTCATGCTTTAACCTCAAAGAGTCACTAGCATCTTATCTCTGCTGACAACATCACCCCTGAAACATGAATGTCACAAGAGTTAAGGGAATGATCATCAATGAAAGAAGCTCTTGATTGTTAAACAAATTCTCCTTGTCAGCACCTTAGCAAATGTATAGAGAACAGTATGGAGAATATGCATACTGATGTTAAGTTGTGAAGGGTTAATTTATTGAATGTTTATTTATTTTACATATACATATACTTTTACTATCTCTTCCCTCAGCAACATTTTGATTCTCTATTCGATATCTACTCAGGAGACACAGTGAAACAGCATTTCAAGCTGTATGGTGATGGCATAACATTACTTCCCCTAAAAGTGAGCTACAGCAAGCGAGCATCTCATCAGATTTCCTCTCATGTGCTGCGCATTTTATTAGAAGAATTGTTAGGATATGAAGATGTTGTTCTGGTCCCTGACAATTCTGGATTGTTTGTCAACAAGGCTCTCCAAAAGATATCAGGATGTTCAAATCACAGGTATTGTGTATGGATCTATAGCCTGACTGCTACTGCTTGTTGTTGTAGTGAATCACTACATTTTGTTTTTTCTTCTTACAATCCTTGTCTGAATAACTTTTACATTTTAAAATGGATGCAGCATTTATTCAGGGACAGCATTCAACTGAGTTGATATGATACAATCAGGAGCAGAAATTGGTACTGCCAAACATTCAGGGGATGGAGTGGCATCTAGGGGGGAGCAGCAATACTGCCAGTCACTTTATACTAAAGAGACTGAGATAAGCTTGGGTGCCTTGTTGGCCATCTAAGCTGAGTGCAGACTTACTTCTCCACTTTCAATTATTCCCTAAAACCAGTCATTCCAGAGCCTAATACTTTTTCTGTTTATATTCTATGTGTCAAGCTGTGATGCCAGTGATGTTCCAGATGTTATGATTAATACAGAAATCTGGGTACCTCCAGGTTATCAATACGGCAAATGGTTGGACAAAAAATTGGTGAATGAAGTTGGAACCATCTCTACACATGGGAGGTACAAGTACATGTTTAAGTCATTACCAAAAGGGGAATGCCAAGAAAAATACAATCAAACTTGTGTGTAAAATTTTATGCCAAGAGAAAAAAACAAGCTCAATGTGACATGTCAAACAGCTCTGACTCTCTTTTCATTTTACAGATTTGGATGGTATCTTCCAACCTCTTTTGTTGAAGGATTATGGAATGACAGCAGAATCATAGCAGACAGCTGGAGAGCTTTACAACTACAGTCAGTGGTGGGACAATTGTTGCAAAATGCATCATTGCTCAATTCTTACATTAACATCTCAGAGTACAAGAAATCTTGTGAAGATATAGCTGGTTGTAGTCATGGCTGGCTTCATTGCACAAAGTGTAGGGATGGTGATAATGCAATGCATTGTGCTGTTCTTTTGGCTGATTTTCCAGGTGGGTTTGTAAGTTAATGTAGAGATATGGTGGTGGCTAATGGTTAGTATGTGGGGCTCCAGGTGGAGAGATCCATGGTCTGAGACATGGGTAAGTCATTATGTTGTGTTTTGGGCAGGACAGCTTAATCTCACAATGTGTCTCTCCACCCAGGAGCATGGGAGGGTACCAGAAAATTGTCAGGAGGAGATTTTTTTAACCTTGCAATGGACTAGTATCCCATCCAGGTGGGAGTAGTGATACTCCTAGTCATTTTATGCTTAGGAAACCACAATATTAAGATATGAGGGCTGGGTGGGCCACCAGGCTTGAGTACAGACTTTACCTTTAGTGTAGAAACTCATCAAAATACAATAAATTTGTATAAGTTGACAGATCCTTGAAACTTGATCCTTAATGTTTTTTTGGTGGTGTAAGTAAGTAAAGATTTCTTCTGAAAGTTCTGATTACTTCTAAATGATGTTTATAGACCACTATGGATCATTACTACAGCAGCAGATTAACAGCCTTGGTCTGAATATGTCAGTAGTATGGCTGGCCTCGGAGTTACAATATTTTGTCAATGGCAGGGGTGATCAACCATTCCTTCTTTTAAACTGGGAACCGAATACAAAACCAACAGCAGAGCAGTTGACAAGAATAAGTCTTCCGCCATGCAGGTGTGGATAAAAATCAGGTTTTGACTGTGTTATTGTTTCAGAAAAAATTCATTTCCCTTTTGTAGAAGGTTTAATTTTGCTTCAGACCCCCACAGCCATCCCCCCTTCCTCCCCCAACCCTTCCTCATTTGGGAAATCCCATTTTGCTGCTTTGTACTTTCCTTGAAAATGTCTGACTTATACTATTCCTCTTGCCACTGGAATTTCAAATGACCATCCTCTGGCTTGATATCAACCTATTCCTATTTCAAATTCTTGAATTTCTGCAATGTTCTTGGGTAGATTTGATACATACAGTAGTTAAGGGAAAAATTTTGTTCATGCTGTTAGATGGTGAGAAATTTTGTGCATGCTAATATTATGATAAAATGATGAATGTTTCAAACAATAGGCCTGATTTCATTAAGAAAGATTCATTTATGTTAAATATATTTTTTATTTATTTTCAGTGCAAATGTGTCTTTCATCCATGCCTTTTCATCTCAGCAAGGTTACTACAACTGTGATTTTCCACCAAGTCACCTTTTTAAGTTTGCTTGGGGAGCAGTTCAAGATAGTGCCCCTGATGTATACTACCTGTTGTCAAAATTGTACTTTGATAAGGAGACACTTAGTGGCCTGTTGCAGAAACATGCCTATGGAGGGGGGAATTTAACAAGTGAGGAAATTGCTTGTGATTGGTTACAGCAGAATAGGGATACCTGGATGCAATGGTTACCATCTGGGAGTTTTAATAAAACACCAGTTTATCTTGGAGGGATGTTCCCTTTATCAGACAGCGAGGATGCTGTTTGGAGCAATCCTGGAATTTTGCAGGGTATGAGAAATTTATTTAGACTCCAAAGAGGTCATAGATACTTGAAGGGCAAACAATTTTGATGTTTTATGTTGTCACTTAGTGGCATATATGGTTTAATATTATTGTTATATTCCTTTGTTTTCAAACCCAATGAACTTTGATGTAACCAAAATATTCACGAAAAGTAGACTCAGTTTACTATGAATTAAATTGAACCATAGCGTGAACTGGTTGGAGGTACAGTCTACAAAAACCAAACATCCAAATTTTACCAACCTCTGGACCAATCAAAACCAAAATAATCCAGACTTGGTCACAGCTATTTTCCTGCATTTCGGTCAGTTTGCTTGTTTTTACTTAATGTTTTCATTGGCTCCACATGCTGTTTCCCTTTGATTTGATTGGCTGTTGTCATTACTTTGGTTTTGGTATTATGACACCAAATGAAATGAACTCTTATATTGATTGCTAGTTATTCAGTGTTTTTCTTTGTTGCAGGAGCCCTGATGGCTTTGGAAAGCATCAACAATGATTTTAAAATTCTTGATAATTACAGCTTGGAGCTCATTGTAGAAGACACACACTGTAAAACATCTCTCATTCTCAATGCATTCATCGAGTTTATGTCACGATCTCATAATAAATCAGTTGTGGGAATCATTGGCCCTGCCTGTTCAGTTCAAACTGAGATCATTGCTGAAGTTGCACCATTGTATAATACAATGGTTATGGGTTATAGTGTGGAAGGTGTTGCACTGGCAGATCGGGAAAAGTACCCTTTGTTCTTCAGAACCTCTCCTAGCTATGCAGAATTCAAGTTTGCCTATGCTGCCATCTTTGGGTTTTTTCAGTGGAAGCAATATGCCTCATTAACAGATACAAACTATGTATCACGCACTGTGACAACAACCCATGAGTATCTTGAGAGCCAAGGAATTGACTTGGTGTATGCAAGACAGATCACAAATCAAGACAGTGTAGATATAAAGACTTATGTAAGGTCCTTAAAGGAAAGTTCAGCCAGGATTATTATTTCAACTTTGTTTGAGGGTCTGGCAAGAGCTGTTGTGTGTGAGGCATATATTCAAGTGAGTGATTGTTTTGGCTTATGCATGAAAATAGTTTTTTTGGGTAACTGTGATTGGTGACTGTGAATATCTGAGATGTTTATGAGCATTACTCCCTCATCAGAGCAACGTTGGGCTAATTCTCAAAACCTTAGCTTTATAGACTCTTTACAATAGCCAATTTACAGTATCAACCAATCCAGAAACAATAATAACCCCTCATGGATGCCACTCCACTGCGACACTTTCTTCAGAAACTTACTTCCCATATTCTGAAATATATATGGAATGCGTTAATTTGTATTTTTAAGATAAAACGAATCAGGCATCACAAAACTAAATCAAAATCCAGTGGATAGCTTTATACACCTTTCAGACAACCAGGGCCCAGTGCTTATAACAAGGGAATAGACTTAATTGAGGAAAGATCCCCTGTGAAATTATGAGTTAAAAACATTTTGGTAGCATACCCATATTTATGTTACCTGTAATCAACTTGATTTCCTTTAGGGCTTGACTCCTCAAAAAGGTTATGTTTGGTTTCTGCCAGCATGGCTAGCACCAGATTGGTGGGATCCGAATCATTCTCACCTGGATGGTGACACCTCTGAAGGGATACCCAGCATACCTTGCTCTGCAGCCGACATGAAGGAGTTTGTTAGTGGAGGGTATTTCTCTCTTTCCAATGCATTTTACGGCGAGGACTTGGACACAATACTAAGTGGAGGGACTGTGAACCAGTGGAGACAAGAGTATGAAAGGAGGGTCAAGAATCAGGTTATCTCTGCAGTGTATATATTTAGTTGTATTCAGTCACTTACACTCACTCTCTCACTCTCTCACTCTCTCACTCTCTCACTCTCTCACTCTCTCACTCTCTCACTCTCTCACTCTCTCACTCTCTCACTCTCACGCCCTGCAACTGCGAATTGCATTGCATGCAGTACTTTGTAACAGAATGTAACTGCTTGTATGAAAACATCAATCTATCACTTTTGTTGTCTACAGCCGTGTCGTAACTTGTTTTTTGTGTCTCAAAGAAGTCAGTTATGACAATTTACATCTTTACGTTTATTACACTTTTTCATGAAGATTAACTGTGTGTGTTACTCGTTAGTCATAAATGAATGTTAATGTCACTAATAATGCTCGTTCACACCAGCCACTGAACTAGTTCCTATGTAATATGTATTTTTTCAGGGTCACACTCCCTCAGGATATGCAAGTTTTGCTCATGATGCTGTGTGGGCCTATGCACTGGCGCTTGATAAACTTTTTAAGTCTCAACCAGCAGGACTGGATACAATAAGAACAAATCACACAACGCAGTAAGTTGATGCTTCTAACAGTCGATGAGAAGAATGACTGATTGTTTACGGTTTAGTTTGTAGAAAAGACCTTTGTGTGGAATTGGAATAAGAAGATCTTAATAGCTGTGAAAAAGAGTCGATTCTAGTTTTAATCTGTCACAGAGTTAATCATAACCATTACAATTTAATTTTGCATGAATCAAAACTATAATAAAATTCTCGAACGTGATTGTTTATCACCAACCCGATTTGAGCACTAGTAGGACAGTGTACGCGTCATGCTTGTAATTGGACAGTGAAATAGGACAGTTTAAGAGACAGTTAATACGTCAAGCCTATCTAAGTGGACAAATCGCGTCATGAGCGCGCGCTGTTGTCTCGCATTTTGCCGAGTTAACTGTTGTTTTTTTTGTGAAAACTTACAATCGATGTCTAGTTTCTTTCTCAAATTTTGTCATAGTTTTGATTAATTGGTAACAGTACTTCGTGTGGTCCGATTCTGTCTGTAATCATACTCGTGATTAACGAGTATGATTCGCGGTCATCCGATTTTGTTTATCACTCGTATGATTACAGACCGAATAGTAACAACCACTTATCCTATAAAAAAAACTGTGGAATTTCCAAAATCGAGGAATTTTGACCTTTAGAAATCGTCTCTACCGGATATATTTGTCCTAAATGTATTTTTTGTTTTCGGAAATTGTAACAGCTATGATTAATTGGTAGCAGGACTTTTTGTCGTCCAATTCTGTCTGTAGTCATACTCGTGTTAACAAATCGGACTCCCGCTTCGCAGTCGTCCGATTTTGTCAGTCACTCGTATGATTATAGACCGAATTGGACTCCACTAGTTCCTATTACCATTTTTAATCTGCAGCCCGACCCTCCTTTCTCGGAGAACTGAAGCTCAAGAGTTGTTTTTTTTATTAAAGGCCCTACACCTTTTTAAGCTCGCACGAGTTACATCTTCTGTAAGAGTTAAATTGAATCCGTAAAACGTTGACTATCTCAGGTTTGAAAAGTGCGACCCTACTACTCTGAAATGTAACCTGGTGAAATTTATTTAAAAGTATTTTAGTCACATTGAATTTTGCGTCACCTAAAGCTTAGTATTTTGTGAATGATTTCCATTCCCGGCCTAGACTTTTTTCTAGGCTACTTCAAAATGTTCAGTCGTTCTCAATTCGAAGCATTGTGTATGAGTTACAAATAAAAATGACGGTGATCGTAAATCTTATGACGGTACTGTCGGGTATCAAACCCAGACTTCGCTGGTGGGAGGCTGGTGATATCTAGTAAGCGCAATCGCTCGATTGTGTTCGTGTGTGTGCCTGTGTGTTTTTAAACCTTCTGTATTCGAAGGCTTTAGGAAGTAATGACTAGTGTAACCATACTCTCCCAAGAGAATACTTCCCTGCCATTGTTTGAAATTATTCTTACTGCTTAAGACACTACTTGCTTTTTTTCACAGGCTGTTGAAGACTTTCCTCCAACAGACCAACTTTAGTGGTGCGTCTGGGCGTGTTATTTTCAGAGATGGCGAGCGGTACCTTCCCACAGTTGAAATGGAGCAACGGTTTCCTGCCAGGCTCGTAAAAGTCGGGCGTGTGCTCCCTAACATGTACAAAGCCTGTGGCAGTAGCAACCGTTGTCTGGAAATGAATGAGACCAGTATCCTGTGGCCAGAGGGGAAAAGACCAACGGACGGTAGATCAAGTGAGTGTATGCAGCTGATAACTCGTAATTGCCGAGAACTGAAGTGAAATTCTCCCCACAGTTGATGCACATTTTCTTGATTATGGTTAAAAGAATTTGGTGTTTAATCAATGTACGTTGTATCGACCTTTAGCTTGTGAGTTCGCCTATCCTCTTCAATCCTTTTTAGGACAATGTTGTGATGTTTTATGGAGAAAAAAAATCAAGCATTTCTTATCTTTATTTCTTTTTTCAGAGCCGTCCTCTATTGAAGTTTGCTCAGTGGAGTCTTTCAGAGCCGCTCTCGGTATTTCGTGCACAGGAGCCATAGCTGTCATAAACGCAATAGGTAAAATGAAATTTCAATACAAAATACATTCAGCTGGGGAAATTGTATCTTATTTTCCTCAATTACTGTGAACTCGTATTTATGGCACGGTTGTCAGGTGATGTATAGTATTTAATTTTTGGGGCACCCTGTCACGCTTCTCTTTTTTTTAGTTTGTGTTTGCTTGTGGAACTGAAAAGTCCCTAAAACCAAAGGGCCTGAGAGAACATATACTGAACATTCACTATTTGTGTTTACTATCGTTCGCTTGAGTGACATTTTTTGTCACAGACAGTCGTAAATGTTATAACAGACACTGATTCTCCTTGGGTTCCGCCCTCTGTCAAATTTAAATTATTAGTTAACCACACAAAGCGCGGGAAAGCCCGAGTAAGAAAACATTATTGCGGATTGACTGATAGGGTGGCGCAAACGAGATTTCTAGACTAACTTTAGAGCGTAACAAAGAGAAACAAGTGAAATCCCGGATCTCTAACGAGTAAAAGTAAAACGCAATGTTTGTTTTTTGCACTTGGTTTGTCTTTCTTTCCACAGCCATCGGTTTGTTCCTTGTCATTGGTATAAGTCTGATATGGATCTGCATAAAGAGAAGGTAGGGATGATTGCTCGTTTTCATGGTTGTCGACATCAAGTATTTCGAAAGAATCAATTCAAAACCCATACTTTAGGTTGCTTCTTCGTCGCAATGTGGATAGTCACATTTACCGCCTGAAAGAGAAAGAAACCAGTCGGATTCATAATTTTTTTAAATCGGGTTTTAGCAAGTAGTTGCCTTCCCTCAAGGTGCGAGACAATTGAAGGGAGAAATTTTATCAGAAATAAGAAATAGTTTAAATAATTGTTATTAAGATTTATTTGGCCCCCTTACTTGGCAGTGAAAATAACGTAGGGACCAAGAGTTGACTATCCAACGAGGCAACGACATAGCTGACTTAGTGTGATAACAAGGAAAGAGGAAACACTTGACGTGATAACATTCAAGAATCAAAAATATAATTATCATTAAATAATCAGAAATGAATTTGTAACATCTATTCTCTACGAAAATGCAACTGTGAATTTATTCCATTGACTAAGTTTCACTGATGACAGAGCAGTCGACCAAAGTGTTTTTAAATGCTCAACTAAATTGTTTTAAAAGGCCATTTTCATTTGAGCGAAGACTGTGATGGGACTTGTCTTTGACTGTATCTAGGAATATCGTAAGACCATCAACGATTACCTTAATTTAAAATCCAACAGCACAGCGACAAGGCTGAGATTCAACGTGCCATATCTGGCCACCCGTGAAGTTTGCTTCAAATTTAATTATCTCTTAACGACCCAGAACCCAAGTACTTTGGCGACCAAGCGAAAACATAGACAAAAGAACATGCATTTTTCTTTTCGTAATCGTGAAAGGTTTGTAATGGGTTATAACGCATTATGCCTCGATTGCATTTTTTTCCCTCTCAAAAAATGTTTCGAGGAAGAAATTGATGTGAACATATATGGGCGCGCGCGCCGAGTAGTGCGCAAAAGCACGCGCAAAGATGACGAAACAAGTGATGTAGAAGCTCGTCATAAACAAACCCAAAGAAGACTTGATTTGTTCAGAGTCCAAGACGATGGATTCAACAGTGAGACGCGGAACGTTTTTTCTTCGTGAATTGTTTATTATCGTCTCCTGTTATTTTAATTGCATTTTGTATGTTCTCACAAGACCAATTTGTCTTCTGGTATGCTGTATTTTTTCCTTTTTTCACAAGTTGTGGAAAGTATTAAGTGATTTATTCGGTGATCACTTTGATGAAGAAGGACCCGCATCTGAGCGGAACAATGTGAGTACAGTAGCTCATACTATTGGAGAGCTGCGTATTGAAACTCAAGACAAGAACGATACTCAAGGGCCGAGGGAAGGAAGGTGGAACTCGTCAAGAAATTCTGAGAGTTACAAAGCTGGAACAAGAATACACCGGCTGGCGGATGTGCGACGGACGTATGGCGATACAAGATTTCGTCAGTCAGAGAAGGTCGCATATCATAATCAAGTAAGAACAGGAAATTTTAAGAATTCAGTTACTGGTCTGCAGTTGCCGCTACGGAGACAAAGACTATTTGAACGTCGGTGTCCTTGGAACACATCTCAAATAACAAACAAAATGAGATACATGGGAAATAGCAGTGCATTCCGGTGCAGCGACCGGATGAAGGGCAGAAATCAAGTGCAGGCACCTCCAGTCGAAGAGCTTTATTCAGGAGATGTCAAATGGAAACCCAAAAATTATTCCCCAGCAAGTGGACAGCGGTGGCCATGTGTAAGACCAGGACCCGTTGAAGGCTGTCGTAGTGAGGAAACACTTAAAAGGCTGGTAATAAAACCAAGACCCGCTGAAAGCTGGCGTTTAAAGGGAAGATCTCAAATGAGAGTTGGAAACAACTACGTATTTTCATGCAAGGACCGAAACAAGGCCGGGCTTGAAATGCAACCACCAGCACCACCAGTCGATCTTTTTCACGAGAAGAGAGTCCCTGGTGCGGATTTAAAAAATGCGCCATTAGGTGAAAGTAACATTTCAAACTGTTTCAAGAGGAATTGTTTAGTTTCTGAAGACTTCTGGAGAAGAAGTAAGATGCTTTTCTGGCCGTTCATTTGCGTGGTAAATGGTATGAGAGATGCTCTGGCACACCTGGCTCGGAAAATCTGCGCTTATGGCCACAGAGTTGTGAGTGGGTACTACGTGAAAAGCAGAGTGAAGAGGCCTTGTCCAGCGGGCTTCACTGGTGATGATGAATGCGCACCTAACAGCGAGATCGGAAAGAACTTGAATCAATGCCGACAACGAGAATGGAAACTGTTAAACCTTGGTGCCTTAGCGCGTTTGATTCGAGAACTTTTTTGTCTCGTTGTAAGTGCTTCTTACCGTTCTCTTTCGGGAGTTTTTTATGGGATCAAGAAACTGTGTACAATTGTTCACGCCTTCTGTTATGTTAGTAAGAGACAAAACCAAAACCTTAATGTAAGTGTCGACTGTTTACATCAAGTGAAGGAAGAGCGTCAATCTAAAACATCCCGTCTGAGAATTGAAGAGCCTTCGGAACCTCGCGGAGCAGTCAAGTCAGGACAAGTTGATATGTTGAACGTCTCTCGTGGTGTGCTGAGATCTTCTTTGAATGAAGTTGTGAATTGCCAGGCCTCTTCAAACAGTGACATATACTCTGATCCACTGGTGCGCAGTCCTTTGCAAGTTTCTAAGACTCAGGATGAATGTTTGAACAACTCACCGCCTGTTCAGCGACGCAAAAAGACTTGTTCTGAATTATTCACCGACAGCAAGGTAAAGAAAGAAGTAATCCCACCAGAAAGTAAGAGAGAGACTGATGCAAATCCAAGGAAGGAAGAAAACCACTCTACTTCACCTCCCCAATTAGCAGCCGCTAGGAGTGTCGTTAAATCAATACCACCCATTACAGAAAAGAAAGTAAAAAGTACCCGATCACGCTTAACCCAAGAAGCCCTAACTCAAGTTGAAACACAAGACCAAGAAGAGAAGTATCACACGGGAAACCTCTCCAGGACCAGATGCAGGCAGAAGCGTCAAATGTTATCTGATAGAGTCACCAAAGGTGCGTTGAAAAAGAAGGAAGAAACGCAGTCTACTTCGCCTGTCCATTTAACTGGTAATGAGAGTTTTGTTGCACCAACACCACCAAGTGAAGAAAAGGAGGTACAAACCGCCCTATCTTTCTCTACTCAAAAAGGTTTAACGCCAGACCAAGAACAAAAATTATCAGGATCTGCGCAGAAACGTCGACTGTCTGACAGTGTCACCGAAGATATGAACACTAGAAAGGAAGTAACACAGTGTACCTGTCCCGTTCGTGTTGTCGCTCGGAAAGACGTTTCTACACAAACTGAATCAATTTCAGACAAGGCAGAAGAGAATGCGATACCAATTTCAACTGAAGCAGTCCCGGCGTACGTTAAAGAAGAGGATGATGGGCAGAGATTACAAGGAGGGGGTCGTGAATGTCAAGCGCTGTCTGCTAGTGGCACGGGAGTCCAAATTACCCAGTGCAATGCAAAATCGTCATTGGTTGAGGAGTACATTGATGTCAACGCACAAGTGTCTAAAGGAAAGAGGACTAAGAGAGGTGACAAATATAAACAGCTTAAGTCTGTGAGGTCCAAGGATGCCAGGACAACTTTACTCTGCTCGGCCAGTTCCTCAGAAGTGTCGATAAACGTGAAAAGAAAGGCTAGAGGCGATTCACCCTGCAACGTGGAGCTTCATACCACGGAGTTTGCAACAGAAGAGATTGGCATACCACTCTCCATTGAGGCAGTCAATGCTAACGTTGAAACAGAAGATGAAAGGCAGAAATTACAAGGAGAAGTAGGTGAATGTCAAGTGTTATCGACTAGTGGCACGGGAGTCAGAATTACTCATTGCAATGCAAAGTCGTTAGTGACTGAGGAGGACACTGACGACGAACCAGAAATGTCTACAGGAAAGCGGACTAAGAGAGGTGACAATTGTAGACAGCTGATGTCAAAGAACCCTGTGAACTCTTTTGTCTGCTCTGGCAGTTCCTCCGCAGAGTCAATAAACACAAAGAGAAAAACTCGAGGCGACTCACCCACCTGCTTGGAGCTTCATTCTACTGAGTTTGTACCAGAAGCGAGTGCGATACCAGTTCCATTCAAAGAAGTCCCGGCTTACGTTAAAACAGAGGATGAAAAAAAGAGATTGCAAGGAGAAATAGGTGAATGTCAAGTGTTATCAGCTAGTGGCGCAGGAGTCCAAATAACCCAGTGCAAAGCAAAATCGGCTTTGGCTGAGGATTATACTGATGTCGAACCACAGATGTCAATAGGAAAGCGAACCAAGAAAGGTGACGGAGATAGTTCCTCAGCAGAGTTGAGAGACGTGAAAAGGAAAGCTAGCGACGACACATCAAGCACCTTAGAGCCCCATGCTAACGAGATGATGCTCGGGAAAACATGCCAACCGCTCAGCCAAGCCACAGAAAAACAAGTACACGACACTGAAATGGTGGAAAGCGTAGATTCATCCTTGACTGATCAGGAAGAGCCGATGGAATTCATCGATGGGCAAGATGCTGACACCTATAAATTTGGATTTGCTAGCGAAGATCATCAGCCTCCTGCAAGAAAAGACTTTATGGAGGACACGGATGTAATGGAAACAGACCAGCTGATACAAGAATGCACAAAAAATCAAATGGAGACATTGGAAGCATATCAACAGCATGCATTGCAAAATCCATTTGGTGTAGTTTCTGATCGTATGCAGGCATTCCATGTGCAGCCACTTGTGGAAATGGAAACAGATTTTCCGGCCATTCCGACCACGCCCTCCTTTGTTCAGCACAAGTCAGCGCTTTCAGGTCTGAAGTCATTTTCATTTAAGAATACGTTGGGACAACAGAAAAATGTTCTGAAGCCAATTGATCGTGTGCAGACAGTCCAAGAGATGGAAACAGATCACATACACGTACCTGTCATACCATGTTTTGCACAGCAGCACGCAATGGAAGGAAATCGCGAACCAGCTCAATTTACAATGGCATTTGGACAGAAAGTGGATGTGAAGTTGCCAACCTGTATTGATGAGGAGATGCCTGAGGAAAACGAATCTGTGCCAGAACAAGAAACAATGGAGACTGATCAAATCCCTCTCGATTCATGTCAGCCACCGGACACAGCACCTGGGAAAACGGTAAATGATAAGGGGCCATTTGCTTCTGTGGTAGACAATTTTTGGAAGGAAACTTTTGGAAGGTCACTGACTGATGGAATCCTGACGGTCCGAGCTCCGCCAACATTGATTGACTCGTTGACAGACACAACACCAGAATCTGCAACGCCAATCAACAACCAGAATCCTCAAGGAATTGAAAGTACACTTGGAAATGAACTGAACTTATCATCAACTGAGCAGCAGTTGTCAGAATCTTCTGAGTGTGATCCAATATCAACAAAGTTTTTAACCATGGAGCAGCTTCAAATTGTGCCAGCAGTCTCTGACAATCCTGATGGCTCAGACTCCGAATCAGACAGTGAGTCCAGTAATAGTTCTATAGTGAACTTGGCGCAACGGATCCTTGATGATCTGGAAGCAGAAAATGCTGAAAGAATGAAGATGCAAGAGCTTCAGCTCGTGCCTGATACGTCACATACCCCTGATTGCTCAGACTCAGATGAAGCGGAACATGGATCTGAGGACGAATATGAACTGGATTCGGAGACGATCGACAAGTTTTTAATTCTTGACACTGCACCAGAGCATGTTGATCTCATAAATAAGTTGATAACGCAGAAGGAATTATCTTCTGATGATTAATTTTATAGAACGTGTTTTGGACAGCTATAGAAGCAGAGTTGACTAATCGTTTATAGTGTACATTATGTTTAATACCATAAGCTGTTTTGTTTTTAACGAATTGAATGCAGTGGAAAGTGGCAAAACGTTTTGTAATATTTTCATTAATAACGAGTTAAAATTGATCAACAATCAAGTTAAGGAATGATCAAAGCAAAGTTGAGTAAATTGTGATTAAAAACATGCTTTAGATAATGAATTGCTTTCTAGATTGATCCAACTTGATGTCGTAAATATCGAGAATGAGGTTTTTCTTTTTTCCTTTTTTTTCTTTTTTTGGTTTTTGAAAAGAGACAAGCCAAAATCAAATGTTAGCATGAATTTGCGTTACTTGTAATAAAGAGTACATTTGATTAAATCTTGAGATCTTGAGAGTTAGAGATCTGCATTCTTTTAATCGTTAATGACCGGGATATTCAATTTATTGCTAAAGAAGGAGAACGATTTCTTGTGAAGGATACGTAGTGCAGGAAATTTAGGGTACATAAAAGTGCCGTTGCGGCGAGAAGGGAAGTTAAATGTTTTGCTTGCTTGTTTGCTGCGCTAAAATCTGATGGCTGCATTTATTTAACCTCCTATGACTAAAAAACATTTTTGTGGTTGGGAAAAAGAGCGGCTTTCCCAAGTTGGCTTACTTATCTGCAAAACATGTGGATTGTTTACGAAAGTCATCTTTGAGCCTGCGAGCAGGTTTTCGCTAGCGAGAAGAGAAACAAGCCTGTAAGACTCGAGTATGCGCGAGGTCTTCGGAACTCTGATACGAAAAGTTGTCAGATCCCTCGCAGGCTTCACGCTGGCTTTAACTCTTAGGATTCGCCGCTCTTTTCGCAGCGCCATTGAGAGCTTGTGCGCAAGCGAATACCTTTCCTCATTTTACGAAAATTAAATTTCTGAATGTCGCAATTACATCGAACATAATTTGCTACGAGTTTAGAGAGGCTGTTGCGTACACGCAATGTAATAGAAGTTCTTTTTCTGTCTTAAGGCATTTGAACAATCACGAGCTACGCAGAAAGACAAATTTTTGATTCAGTCAATGAATTTTGTCATAACAACTGGAGCAGCTAGTAGCAAGCCGCCCGTTGTGGTTTTTCACATAAGAACAAGTTACTTAGCTATTTTCAAAATGGCGACGTCCATAGTCGATTTTTTTTTAACCCATTTTAAACCATTCTGTAACAAGGTAATGTGATTTTATCAACCGAGTTGATAATATGAATTGGTCCCCATAAGGAGATTCTAAATCTGATGTTTCGAGCGTTAGCCCTAATACTTCCCACAGACGCTACAACACAATTCCTTTGTGCTAAATTCTGCCATCAGGTATGATCGTAAGTACAAGGAGACACAACAGAGGATGGAAGAGTTGGGATTGATGGAACAGTCTCCTGTGCTTCACCTTGACGAGTGGGAGATCCCTCGAGAGAGCATTGTTTTAAATCGTAAGCTTGGTGAAGGAGCATTTGGAGCTGTGTGCGGTGGGGAAGTTATTGGGCTTAGGTCAGAGGGAGAATGGTTACCTGTGGCAGTGAAGTCTTTGAAGATTGGCTCCTTACCCGAAGACAAGGTAACAGGAGTGTTAAGTCTTAAGTAGTGTTACGCTGAGTAGTGAATGATTCAAAACAAGTTTTCGTCAATAACGTTAGAGACTTGCTGTTAAGAAAATTGCTCCAAAATTACAAGGAAAAGCCAAAGTTAAGAGGTTAATTATTCAAACTTTGTGTTTCTAATGAGATGGCGGACTCAAATAGGGGCAGTACCAAGTTTCTATATAGTAAATTCGTAACTACACTTTTTTATCGTCCTCTGTCGCGACCGGCCATAGTTTGTTAGTTTTTCTGTTCCTTTTTTGTTGTTGTTGTTGTTTTTAAAGCTACAATCAGCAAAACAAAAAATTTTGACACTTTTTGACTGAGGGGATAATATTCTAGAATACCGGACCAATATTATTACTTATTTCTTTACGGGAAGCCCCTGTCCCCTGATTAATGTTACACTTCGCTATCTGTGATTGCGCACAATGTAAGACACTCACAGGTTCATTAAGGTATGCTTGTTTCTCTTGCAGCTTGAATTTCTGAGTGAGGCAGAAACGATGAAGATCTTTGACCACAAGAATATTGTGAAACTGCTAGGTGTTTGCACCAAAGGAGAACCAGCTTTTGCCGTAATGGAGCTGATGATACATGGTAAGTGATATTGATAGTAGTCGTTCCTGTGTTATTCGCGTTTGATCGTTCAATTGGTGATTCCTTTGAAAGAGCTGAATGATATTGTAAATTCGCAACTATTCGTATCGCTTTTCGTGCGAAATCATCTTTAAAATTATGCTATTTATTTGTTGTGCTTTATTCGGTCCTTTTAGGTGACCTAAAAAACTTCCTGCTGGCCAGACGTCAATTTGCAAATCAGGACTGTAGAGAGGTATTGTCAGTTATCTTCAAGTTATTTATTGTAATCTTGGGTGAAAGTCTGTTCACATGCCTCTTAAAACTTAGGTTAGAATGAACATACCTGTTGTTCAAAGGGGCGAACAGGAAACTTAAAAGTAAATCATCAAACATAATTGCATTATTTCAAACCGGACAATTGTTCCGTTCATGGCGGTCTTTAGGTTGATCTGTTTAGGTTAAAAAGGGGCCTAGTCGATATAATACCATTGTTTATAAATAAGTTGACATTCTTAGATTGGTGATGCGCCGTCTCTTACTAGACAAGTTATATTTGCTAGCATTGACATGAAATGATTTTAAGTTATAAATTTTGAAATGTAGACTACAAGAAATCCCTCCTTTTGGCGAAGTGCGATTAAAAAAATATGAGTGAAACAAAGGTTTATGTTAGCGAGTCGCACGAAACTTTGGAGTGAGGCTGCTGGGAACTTTTCTTGCGCCTCACTTCCAGAGTTCCGCGTGGCGTGGTAACATTGATTCTTTGCACTTAGATGGGACTGCTTATGGTCTGTTTAAAATGGAAAGAAAGATTTGAAGAGTAATGATTACAATCCATTTTTACTGTCTTCAGTATAGCCCATTCATTACAAGTTGTTCTCTCGCGTTCTTGTACAGTTTTCGAACCTTGCTGTACAAGTTACTGTAGTTATTCATGGACGTTAATTTTCTTCTAGGCCGAAGATGCTACTCCTAAAAGGTTAACTGCAATGGCGTTAGACATTACCAGTGGACTGAATTACCTCGCAGAAATGAAGTTTGTTCATCGGTATGCTGCTGGATGTTATTCCTTGCAATAGACCATCTTCTTCAGTATTTTTTTTTTTCTTCTCTTACATTTGTTTTGAGTTGGGAATCAGCAAAGCGTGTGAACCTGCCTCGCAAATGAGGGCGTTTCATTATTAATCTGGATGTGAGTGTTTCTGTGAAGCTCAGAAAAGCGTGAACACTTGAAAGCTATTATGGAATGTTGTTGTGTTTCGTAGATTACACCAATTAGCCGTCACTAAACTTAACCGTTAGCAGAGACGGTAATTTTTTGAGGGCGAGAAGTTTGCGCGCGTTTTCAGGACACCGTTGACCTGTCAAACTCAAATGAAAGTGTTCACAGTTTTATGAGTTTTACTGAAAACGTGAAATGATTTAGTTTTTGTGTTCATTTTTAGTGACCTGGCTCTGAGGAACTGCATGGTAGGGTCAGGTCATGTGGTCAAACTCGGCGACTTTGGTATGGCGCGCGCTATGTACGATTCGGATTACTACAGGTTTGGACGTAAAGGTAAAACTCTGATTTATGTCTTCATACCACAACAAAGCACTGCGAAGAAGCCAAGAAGGGACTCAAATTTAT